>NW_026945621.1:1132500-1177500 GCF_034702125.1 Engraulis encrasicolus | reverse complement strand
CAAAAGTGTGTATTTAAAGAATGTTATTTTGGGACAACTTATAGTATACTTAAATGTACTTGAAATATAATTAAGTAGAGCTTAAACACATTTTAAGTTGACTTTTTTGTACTAAAATTAAACTTTGTATAAGTGTACTTAATATACTAAAATATATTTAACTTTAAGTACATTATAAATATACTAACCAAGTCACTTTGAAATGTGTTTAATGTGTACTTTAGCATGCAGATAAGTGCATTTTAAGTACATTAGAAATCTATTTTAACATCATGAGAAAGTACTTTATAGTATACTGCAGAAGTACATACTTAAGTTGTGTTATTTTGGGACAACTTATAGTATACTTAAATACACTTGAAATATAATTAAGTAGAGCTTGATCACATTTTAAGTTGACTTTTTTTGTACTAAAATCAAACTTTGTACAAGTGTACTTAATATACTAAAATCATACTTAATTTAAGTAAATTTCAAATATACTTACTAATTCACTTTAAAATATGTTTAATGTGTACTTCAGCATGCCGTTTAGTGTATTTTAAGTATACTACAAATCTATTTCAAGGTCATAAGAAAGTACTTTATAGCATGCTGCAGAAGTACATACTTCAGTTGTGTTATTTTGGGACAACTTATAGTATACTTAAATACACTTGAAGTATGGTTAAGTAGAGCTTAAGCACATTTTAAGTTTACTTTTTTGTACTAAAATCAAACTTTGTACAAGTGCACTTAATCTACTAAAGCATACTTTACTTTAAGTACATTTCAAATATATTCACAAAAATCGCTTTAAGTACATTTTAAATGTATTGACTCTAAGTACACTTTAAATATCAACAAAAAAGGGATTCCACATGGACTCTGATGAAGATGGCTTGCCATCGAAACGTTAGTCCCTAACATGTTGTGCACTTGAATTAAAAAGAAAAAGCATCCCATCTGAGCTGCTCCGGTGTCTTCTCTTCATACACTTTAAATATATTTCAAAAGTATATTAAAAAAACATTAATGTACTCTGTAATTACTCATTACCATTGTACATGATGTTGTTCACAACCATCAACCATCAACATGAACCTTCCTTTCACCTACATTTCAGACAGGAACCACTGCCTCAACCAGGATTTGAACCCACAACTCACTGAACCACAGACCTGCACTCTAACCACTAGACAACAACTACCTGTTCTTCAACAGGCACCATTACGTTCTTGAAGTAATAATCTTGAGTAGTACACTTTAAGTATACTTTTATATACTTAATAATAATACTTAGAAATCATTGGTGGTGGTATGCTTTTATCGAATTAAAGACACTTTTACATGTTTAATTTGTGCACCAAAAAGTACACTTAAAGTGCACTTAATACACTAATAACACAACTTAAGTACAGACTTCAGTATTGTGCTTAAAAGTGTAATAGGTAAGGCCTTACATGCCTTTTTAAGATCTGTTTGTGCTCTTCAATATGGTGTTTTTACCATGAAAATACATTAACAAAATGGAAGGTGGAAGGTTATTTAATGTTACAAAGCATAATGAATAAATAATCCTAGGTTAAAATACACTAAAATGATGGTTAAAAAAAGTACCCAGGTGAAAAAAGTGTACTTAATATACTTAATAAGTATGTATTTTTGTATTTAAAATATACTTCAAAAGTGTGTATTTAAAGAATGTTATTTTGGGACAACTTATTGTATACTTAAATAACTGTAAGTACATTTAAAATATACTTACTAATTCACTTTAAAAGATGTTTAATGTGTACTTTAACATGTGGTTAAGTATAACTATTTGAAGTATGCTACAAATCTATTTCAAGGTCATAAGAAAGCACTTTATAGCATGCTGCAGAAGTACATACTTAAGTTGTGTTATTTTGGGACAACTTATAGTATACTTAAATACACTTGAAATACGATTAAGTACAGCTTTAACAAATTTAATGTTGACTTTTTGGTACTAAAATTAAACTTTGTACAAGTGTACTTAAAGGGGTATGCCACTATTTTGGGGCTTAATACAGTTAAAATCGTTGGCTGGGGTTTATAAAGGTGGTAAAGTGTCTTATTTTTCATATTAAGCGTTGTCTTGCTTTAAGACAAGTTAAAAGAGGGAATATGTCGCTAAGCTAGTGAAAGTCAATGTATCCGTGTAGCATGCTACAATGCTACACGGATACATTGACTTTCACTAGCTTAGCGACATATTTCCTCTTTTAACTTGTCTTAAAGCAAGACAATGGCTTACATGAAAAATAAGACACTTTACCACCTTTATAAACCCCAGCCAACGATTTTAACTGTATTAAGCCCCAAAATACTGGCATACCCCTTTAAAGGGACAGTTTGGTCAATTTCAACATGCAGTTGCATTGCTCACGCTACCCTTGACTTGTCAGTACCCGGTGATGCCACATTTTTCGGCTCAGCCCTTTCCGAGATATGAGCAATTCTAATGAAAAATGAAACATAGGCCGACTCCAAATATTTTCCCAAAAGGTACTGCTGTTTGCTAGTTGTCTGCTGATGTTTTATAACCTTTTGGATGTTTTTGGGAATAAATAAAAATGTTTTTTTGAAATGTAAACAAAGAGCTGCCCCCATTACAATGACCAGGATCTCGGAAACGGCTGAAGAAGAAGAAAAAAAAATCTCAGGCACTGACAAGTCCAGGGTAGTGTGAGCATTACAACTGCATGTTGAAATTGACAGAACTGTCCCTTTAACCCTTTAATGCATAAGTCATTGGACTCACACTAACGCATAACATGGGTCTAAATAGACCCGCATTCATTTCCAATGTATTTCTGAGCATTAATCATGTATTCTCTCACACAACTTCTAAAACCAATACATTTAATCCCATAATTCTTCTAAAAGTAATTACATAGGTGGTCCTTAATTCAAAAAAGTATTTTTTAAAATGTTCTTATATTTTTATTTTACAAATAAACATGAATTTGGAATTAAATCACTAATTTCTAGACGTGGACCGAAAATGGCCCGCATTCATTTCTAATGGAAGTCTAAATCTTTCACTATAATAACTTCCACAATTAATGTATTTTAATAGCTAATGGATTAAAAGTTGTGATTTAGACTGTTTTTAATGCACAAAATGGGTGTTATTTTTTGTATCTTATATAAATAAACACACAAATAATTTCCCCCATTATTGCAGACATAGCCTAAGTCTGACATGTTTCACATTAGGAACTAAAATATATTTAAAAGGATTCCAGTCAGGAACAAATAAACTGTTTTTGACCAATGTTGACCACTGCTGACCTATTGGATTTAAGCATTCCAAGTCATGCATATTTGTGTAATAAGAGACGGTGTGATCGGAGGAGCCCAATAGCCTATATCAGGGCATAATTAATGTGCATAATTATTAGGCAACTTTGCTTTCCTATGGGAAAATATGCCACAAAAGACATCTAACAAACTCCAAAAATACTATAAACAATTTTGATGTCTTCCAGAGGGGTGTGGCTGTCTTGAAATATTGGTCACATCCGTCTAAAGCACTGTTACAAAGCCATCAGTGTCACATGACATGAGCTCACAAAGTCACTACCAGATTTAGAAGAATTGAAGATGAAACTACCACAAAAGTATTACCTGCAGTGCTGTTATATTCCAGAACTGAAACCTACATTGAGTGTCCAGAAGAACACTATATTCAGCACTCAGAGACATGGCCAAGGTAAAACAGGCTGAAACCTGAAGACCACTCAACAAGAAACTTAAGTCAAGACTGGGTCAAGAAATGTCTTTAGACAGTTTTTTTCAATGGTTTTATGAACTTGTGAAGGTGACTGTTAATGGACCAGGTAGATGAGTCTATGGCTAGATCAGCAATGTGCACACTTACATGAGTTCCTGAGTTCCACTCAAATGCTAGCAAAGTACAGCATAAATACCATGGTCTTCAAAAGATGCAAATGTCTTCCTCTCAATGATCCAGCCATGGGCTCATCCACCCTGTCTGTCAAGAGTCACTTTCCCAAGTCCATATAGGCCTGACTTTGAAAACTCTGTCCCCAGGTATTTTTGACCCAGTCTTGACTTAATTAACTTGTCTAGTGTCATCCCTTCTTACCTTTGCCATATCTCTGAGTGCTCAATGCCCTGTTCTTCTGGACACTTGGTGTATGTTTCTGTTGTGTAATATTATAGGACTGCAGGGTAATACTTTTTTGTAGCTCCACCTTAAATTCTTCTCAATTTTTGGCTGTGACATTTCTTACGAGACTGATGACTTTGTAATGATGCATTTCATAATTCTGTGGTAAAGTGACCAACGTCTTGCCAATTTCACGACAGCCACATCCCTCTAGAAGACTTCAAAATTGTTAATCGACTTTTCAGAGTTTTTAGATCTATTTTGTGGCCAATTTTCCAAGAAGACAACAAAGTTGCCTAATAATTATGCACACCTGATATAAGGTGTTGGGCTCCTTCGACCACAGCCCCATATTTTTATACAAATATGCATGGCCTGGAATGCTTAAATCCGATAGGTTTTCAAGTTCATATAGATTCCTGTTGGAAAATAAGCATAAAAAAGACAATATGGTCAAAAAACATGTTTGCCTAATAATTCTGTATATAAAAAATGAATGCGGATCATTTTTGACCCATGTGTGTAAATATCATATAATTGTATAAAAAGATGTCTATTTCAAAGAATAACCATAAAGTATTTGAATTAAGTATTAATGTTGAGAGTTAATACTCCATATATGATAAAAAGTTGGACTTTTAGTAAAAGAATCAAAATCCTTTTTCAATATGGCTAAGAGACATTAAGCTTGTGATGAAATTACATAGGAAATGAATGCGGGTCTATTTAGACCCATGTGTCTAAATATCATATAGTTATATAAAATGACTTCTATATCAAAGAATAACCATCAAGTATTTAAAATAAGTATTGATGTTGGGAGTTAATACTTCATAAATGATAAAAAGTTGGACTTTTAGTAAAAGAATCAAAATCCTTTTTCAATATGGCTAAGAGACATTAAGCTTGTGATGAAATTACATAGGAAATGAATGCGGGTCTATTTAGACCCATGTTATGCGTTAAAGGGGTAGTAACCAAAAAAGTGTTTTCACGCAAAAAGTTTTGATGCATAAAAATAAATTAAGTCATCTAAGGGACAAAAACAAGTCAATTGAGGAATTCATGGAGTGCTGAGTAAGAAAATTGTATTCTTACAAAGATATAGAAATTTTAAACTCAGCCGGGTCTATTTAGACCCATGTTATGCGTTAAAGGGTTAATATACTAAAATCATACTTAACTTAAAGTACGTTTCAAATATTCTTTCTAATACCAAACTTTAGCACATTACTTTTAAAATACAAATACACTTAAAATACACTTAAAATATACTACACTAATAGTCACACTTAAGCACATTACTTTAAAAATACAAATACACTTTAAATACACTTGAAATACAATACACTAACAGCATATTTTCTAATACCACACTTAAACACATTACTTTAAAAATACAAATGCATTTACAATACACTTAAAATACTATACACTAATAGTATACAGTATTTTTTAATACCACACTTTAGCACATTACTTTAAAAATACAAAAACACTTAAAATACAATTAAATACAATAAACTAATCGTATATTTTCTAATACCACACTTTAGCACAATACTTTAAAAATACAAATACATTTAAAATACACTTAACCCTCAAGCGACCGGCCTGTTTTTGCGACTAATCTGACCGAGCGGGGTCATTTATGACCCCAATGAGTTTATATAGAAATACCACTATATAAATTATTTTTTGGGGTTCATTCAAATTTATTTACATCTTGCACATACTTGTCCGTCATCTAAAGCAAAAAAATGTGAATTTGAACATTTTATTGTTTTGCTAAAAAATAGTCAAACTTACATACGTATATGCTAAATATGATGTATGCCCTCATTTGCATATGTAAACATCAAAATACAAAAAACATCCAATACATTTTTTTCTTCTCTCATCATCAGTAATCAACTGAGAAAGTTTCATGGTGATATCTATCATTTAAATTTTTTAGCCTATTCACTTGTAGTAGTCTCACCATAATAATACAGTATATTTATGCTAATTATGGAAATTGCTCAAAGTGGAACTTTGGGAAACCAAGCTAAATTCTATCCATTAGGCCCATAGATGACATTTCTACAATAAAACTTTAGGGTACTCAACATTTCTGGGTTCATGAAATCACAAGATCAGATAATATGGTCATTTACATTGACAAAACCATGTCTCAAACATATAACCTTATGCACACTCAAAATTTCTCTGAAACTTTTTCTGGACATTGTAGCTGTGACAAGGTGTCTTCTTCATATATTAGAGCAAAGAAATGATTCAACTGATGCTTCAGCCTTTGTATAGCCATAAAATAAGAAAAATTCTAAAAACGCCATTGATTTCTACACTGATGACTTGTTTTTCCCTCTTTGTCCATCAGGATGACTTTCATTTCATATTCTCATCATGTGTCTAGGACCACTGTGCCATGATATCAACAAATATGGAGCAATAACAGAGGAAATGCTACCTGGGTGCCCTCACAATATGCTTCGTTGGCTATCGCAGGGGTGCCCTAATTATTTATATAATATATTATATTTTAATACTATAAATGTTTATATTGTGAATATTTTAGGTCTGCTGACCATGGCCTGCCCAAAGACACAAAATACAAAAAACAGAGTTTGAAAATTACAACAACAATGGACATTATAATGTTGAGTATCTCATGGATACTCTCGGGGTCATAAATGACCCCAGAGGTGTTTTGATTATAAATCATACATAGATGGTCCAAATCTCACAAAAATCATTCACAACATGCACAACATATGTATTGACAAACTCCTAGAAGGACAAGTTTTTCTGATGAAAATTGCCAGAATACTGTATGAAAATATGTGCCCGGGGTCATAAATGACCCCAGTCGGTCGCTTTAGGGTTAAATACAATACACCAATAGTATATTTTCTAATACCATACTAAAGACAATTAATATTAGCTGTCTTTTAATTAATATTAGCTGTCAATTAATATTAACTGATAATGTATATTTTCTAACACTATGTTTGAGTACATTTTTTAAGAACAAAGTTTAATACATTAAACTAGCAGTACATTTTCTAATACCATACATTACTTTTTTTGTAGTTTATTTCCAAAATTCATGCTGGAAAAAGGGGAGTCATTCATCATCATAAAATGGGGTTCTTGTCCATGTTCTGCCTTTTTGATTTTCCAGATATAGACATTTTTTGCTAGGTAAATGACTGTACTTTGGCCAGTAATTCGTTTATTTATTTTGTAANTATACTTAAAACACATTTAAATACAAAACACTAATATTGTATTTTCTAAAACCACTCTTTTGCACATTACTTTAAAAATAAAAATGTACTTACAAAACATTTAAATACAATACACTAATAGTGTGTTTTATAACACTACACTTACAGATTACTTTTAAAATATAAATGTACTTAAAATAGACTGAAAATAGAATATACTAATAGTATATTTAACAATACCACACTGAAGCATATTACTTTAAAAATACAAATGTATTTACAATACATTTAAATACAATACACTAATAATGTATTTTTTAATAAAACACTTTAGCACATTACTTTTAAAATACAAATGTACTTAAAATACACTTAAAATTGAATATACTAATAGTATATTAAACAGTACCACACTTAAGCACATTACTTTAAAAATACAAATGTACTTACAATACATTTAAATACAATACACTTATAGTGTATTTTGTAATACTACACTTAAGTACATAACTTTTAAAATACAAAGATACTTAAAATACACTTAAAATACAATACAGTAATAGTATACTTTATAATGCTACACTTTAGCACATTACTTTTAAAATACAAATGTACTTAAAATACATTTAAATAGAATATACTAATAGTATATTTCACAATACTACACTTAAGTACATGACTTTTAAAATACAAAGATACTTAAAATACACCTAAAATATAATACGGTAACAGTATACTGTATAATGCTACACTTTAGCACATTACTTTTAAAATACAAATGTACTTACAATACCTTTAATTACAATACACTAATAGTGTATTTTATAATACTACACTTAAGTACATACAATAAAATACAATTAAAATATAATACACTAATAGTACACTGTATAATGCTACCCTTTAGCACATTACTTTTCAGGCGCGGAGTGGCCGTCGGGAGATCGGGGACTTGTCCCGGTGGGCCGCGGCCGTGAAATGCAATAACGTGGACGGACTGCGTTCTTGTCCGGCCCTGAAATTATGAATCTGCTCTTAGGAACGCTGACTTCCAACTTTCCACTTTCCTATATTTTAAAATAACTGACTAGCCAGTATTTATACCGTGCACCAGACAGCAATACCTCACTGACGGTGTCAAATAGTAAATTGGCCACACCCCTTCTCTACTGATAATTTTCATACACCGTAGATCGCGGAAGTTTACAAGATCTTAGTAACACAGTTTCGTTTTCAGTATTTGAAGAACCTGTGATATGTATATTGGTTACCAAAGGATGGAAATATTAATAAATTATGATTTATTTTCCGATTTCCACACGACTGTTACAGTTTACAGTCTTTCCAGTCCAGATTCACTTGCTCTGTGGTTATTGACTTGGGTTACGAACAGACTCCACCAAGTGGTAAGGAAGAGAACTGCACCTAACAGAAGCAATGGGTTTTGTTTTGATTTGTTAGACCTACCAGTATATCTCCTTATAGTCGAAATAATATTATTATCATACATATGTGGTACATTTAGGATGTTGCCTATGTCTGAAGAAATGGAACATAAATAATTACCACACAAAATTCTCATGTGACCAGTGCTGGGTGTGTAGGCTAATAAGTTGTGGATTAAAGTAGAGTGATTGCAAGAAACAAAGACATTTGCTGCGACGAAGACAGCGTTTTAAGGTAGGCCTACACCGTTTGGTTATACATTTTGTTGACTTATGGTTGTGCTTTGAAGTAGCTAGGTTTGGCTTATTTGCTGCATGGTGGGTTTATTGCACAATGTAGACAGACTTGTGTAAGCTATAGGCTACTATACTATATTTTGTAAGCCTACTCTTCTAAAAATCCCCACACTCAAAACTTTGTGCCCATGCTCATCCTGTCTTCCTTAAATGATATTTCAATTTCAAACTGTCAAAATGACAGTGGAGTGCACATTTGCATGGAACAGTAGCGTGATGTAGTCTAACCTAGTAGGCCTATGAATGCTTTGGACTGTGATGATGGCTCCAGTGGTGTAGTGAAGTCTACTTTTTGAAGTGGGTATACTGTATATTTGAGCATTTTTTGATGTGTGTATAGGCTACTGTATATATTTGTGCTATTGTAAATAATGGATCAATCAATTTTAAGTGGGTATACTGTAATCCCTGAAATTTTGAAATGGGTGCGTATACCTGCGTTTTACGTAGACTACACCACTGGCTGTGCATTTCATCAAGGTGTAGAGTACAATTCTCCACTTCAGGTTGATATTTTGACAACACTAATGTCCACATGTAGTACGACTGCAGATTTCGTGGCTTTTGTCTTTTTGGTTAGGAAACCATGTTGTTCGCTTTGTTTTTTTTTATAAAAAAGAGGGCCGCCAAGGGGAAAATTCTCCCGGTGGGAAAAGGTGGGCCACTCCGCCCCTGTTACTTTTAAAATACAAAGATACTTAAAATACACTTAAAAGACAATATACTAATAGTATATTTGACAATACTACACTTTAGCACATTACTTTTAAAATACAAATGTACTTACAATACATTTAAATACAATACACTAATAGTGTATTTTATAATACTACACTTAAGTATATAACTTTTAACCCTATTCAGACTGGGCTTTTTGGCATTCCTGGGCCTGGGAGGGGGCTCTTTTGACCCCCCCCTCATAACTCATGAACGAAATACGGTATGACCACCAAACTTTGGGGAGATGATCTACATATGGACATCTATGAATTACATAATTTTTGTGTCATTATCTGGTATTATGACGTCATTATGACATCATCTGTTTATAATACCCAAAATCTCGCCATAATGTATTTTCCATCAAATTTAGGTAATGCACTTAAATTTTAATGATTATATGCTTCAGACCACTTTAATGCTCACAAAGCTGTCTGATGCTAATGGAAATAACAAAAAAATATGAAAAAGGAACAATAATGAGACTTAGATCAGTGATTTTCGGTCAGACATACCTGTCAGAAAACCGTTGCCATGGCAACGGCAAAAATGATAAACATAATTTGTTTGGTACTAAACTGTAGCCAACTAAATTGTAGGAAAAGTCACCAAGTTTCGTAGTCATAGCTTAAGTCGTTAAGGAATTATACTACATCAAAGTTGGTGCGGGCACTTTTAGCCCCCCCCCAGTCTGGATAGGGTTAAAATACAAATATACTTAAAATACACTTAAAGTGTAATACACTAATAGTATACTTTATAATGCTACACTTTAGCACATTATTTTTAAATACAAATATACTTGAAATACACTTAAAATATAATACACTAATAGTATATTTGACAATACTACACTTAGCACATTACTTTTAAAATACAAATATACTTAAAATACATTTAAAATACAATACATTAACAGTATATTTTATAAAACTATATACTAATAACTAAATACAAATGATTTTAATATATGATTAAAATACACTAAACTATGAGTATATTTTAAAATACCATACTTAAGGACTGTACTTAAAATATACTTTCAGAAAATGAAATATATTTATAATACACTTAAGTACAAATGTTTTTGACCTGGGCAGTCACACAGCAAGCGTATTCTGGGCCTTAATCCTAGCAAGCAATGTCCACGTGTGGTTGTGAGGGGCAAATTGGTAGCATTAGCAATGTCCACGTGTGGTTGTGAGGGGCAAATGGTAGCATTAGCAATGTCCATGTGTGGTTGTGAGGGGCCAATTGGTAACATCAGAGACATCAGAGACATCAGAGACTGGCAAACAGCATTAGAGCCATGCTTGTGTCACAGCTCATCACAACTACCATTTCACTGCATAATCAGAAACCTGCTGCAGATTGTCTTCTCCTCTGGTCAGTTCTCACCTTGAGAGTCTCCACAGCCTTCCTCAGCTCCTGCAGCTCTTTCTCCTTCAACTGGATTATCTGCTGGCATCTCGTCTGGTTCTTCCCCAACCCCTCCTGGAACATCAGGAATCAAAGCAGCAAACAGACATGATGAGAAACACTTCACTTGGAACATCCAGCTGTACATGCAAGTGAAGTGATCTGCTGATATTAGGGATGTCTGATAATAGCGGCCCACCAATATTATTGGCCGATATTAGCATAACAATTTAAGATATCTTTGTAGCAGAATGTGAATGTATTGGTGGAATTGTATTGTAGTTTTCTTTGTAATCTAGGTCCTGTTTAGTGAGATGTCTACTACGGGGCCAGATAGCACCATGACGGAGATGGGGGCGGACCGGAACCTACTACGGGGCCAGATAGAGTGACTGAAAAGGACATGGATGCACCACAACCCAAAAGGACCCATGTTACTCCTCTATTTATTGAGTTGCACTGGTTACCGATCGCCGCCCGGATCAAGCACAAGGCATTGACCCTTGCCTACAAAACCATCACAGGAACGGCCCCAGCTTATCTGAAGGACCTACTAACGCCTTATGTTACTGGAAGAGAACTGCGCTCATCCAGCACAAGCCGTATGGCTCTGCCATCCAGTCGCTCTAGATACTCCCAGTCAAGATTGTTCTCCGTTGTGGTACCCAAGTGGTGGAACAGTCTCCCAGAGGCAGCAAGACTAAGCACATCTCTTGCAGCCTTCAAGAAATAACTAAAGACATTCCTCTTTCGAGAGAATCTACTAGACTAATGCTTGAACTGGCCTTGCCCCAGGGCAGACTCCTGACATGATGTTTAGTTTAGTTTAGTTTGTGAGTGTGTGTTTGTGTGTGTGTGTACTCGTTATTTACTCTTTAGAAAAAAAAAAAACCTAACCCCTCTTTGCAATTGCACTTGCTGTTCTGTATATCTCCTGTGCACTTTGTATTTGCTTGTGATGTTGGCTTGATTATGTCCTCTTTTAAAAGTCGCTTTGGTTATAAAGCGTCTGCCAAATGCAATGTAATGTAATATAGTCTGACATTATTTAATTTTATAAGGGGGAGAGGGGGAATCCCCCTTTAGGCAGACCGGAACCTACTACGGGGCCAGATAGCGCCATGATGACGGAGGTGATGGTGAAACTGCACAAATTCCTCAACACAGCTAGAGTTCCTGCCATTAAAATGGCTCTGAAAAGGACATGGATGATCCTAAGATGGCAGAATTCAGAAGCCACCGTTTAGCCTGACATTATTTTGAAAAAAAAAAACTACATAGAAAAAACTACATAATGATGCTACAGTAGACATTAAACATGACTCAAGCTGGCTCTCAACCTGTAAATCACATGGTGTGTAGGTCTATGGCAGGTCACAGGCTACTAGGAGCTGTAAATGTTTTACAGAATGAGACATTGGACCTTTTATCTAAGAAACACATTCTACCTCAATAAGGAAAACAGTCCCTTTATATTCAACATGCTACATTAAAATTAGCAAAGCTGAGCATAATCTATCCACAAAATATAAAAATTACTTTTAAGGTCACATGTTACCTTTTTCTGACTCCATTCTGATGAAGCTGTGATCGTGTCGTGGCCTTTATGATCGTCCATCGTACACAGATAGCAGATGCAACTCTGGTCGGTGCGACAGAATATTTCAAAAGCCTTCTTATGACGGGGGCAGATCCTCTCCTGTAGCTGGCCTGTGGCATCAGTCATGGTGTGATTTCTACCTGGATTAACTTCATCATGAACTTTGAAATGAGTGTCACAGTACGATACCAAACACTCCAGACAGGACTTGACAGCTTTGAGTTTTCTGTCGGTAGGCCTACAGACATCACATGCCACATCTCCAGGTCCAGCAACACATTCCACAGCAGCTGCAGGCCGTTTTCTGCTCTTCCTCATTTGATCCGCAAGCTCAGCAATAATAATATTCTTCTTTAAGTCGGGTCTTGGGGTGAATGTCTGTCTGCATTTGGGGCAGCCGTAAACGCCCCTGCGATCTCCCCTATCCCAGCAGTCCTCAATACAACGCAAACAGTAACTATGTCCACAGCTAAGAGTCACAGGATCCTTCAGAAGATCCAAGCAAATAGGACACTCGAATATGTCCTTGTTACCTGCCACGGCTTCTGCCATTTTCTTCAGTAATCGGTGATAGCTGGTTAATTCCTTCCAACAGAAGTTCTGTGGGCAACACCCTTAACGGTTAAGTTTCGTTTTCACTGGTGCTCGGGACTTCCTGGAAGGAGTGGTGTGGCCTATTCATGGAGTACTGCTGCCCCCTACTGGACAGGTATAGTAGTGGAAGTTGGCAGCGTGTGCTGTGGAAGTCACAATATAAGTGCTGCTGGCCTGCTCGTTTTCACCCTCTCTTCCCCTCTCCTCTCCTCTGGCCAGCACTCTCAGGTGGAAATATAACGTGGGCATATAGGAAGGCACGTCCTCTATACTGTATGTAGGTCAAATGCACATACTTTCTTGTTCAGGTATAGCCTAATTAATTATATTAAAAGTGTTGACCCAATTATTATTATTATTATTCCTACACATTGGCCTTAACCCTATTCAGACCGGGGGGGGGGGGGGGGGGGGGGGGGGGGCAAAAAGTGCCCGCACCAACTTTGATGTCGTATAACTCTTGAATGACTAAAGCTATGACTACGAAACTTTGTGACTTTTCCTAAAATGAAGTTGGCTACAATGTGATACCAAAATATTAGGTCTATCATTTTTATTGTTGCCATGGCAACGGTTTTCTGACGGGTACACCTGCCCAAAAATCACTGATCTAAGTCTCATCATCGTCACTTTTCATATTTTTTTACATTTTCATTAGCATCAGACACCCTTGTGAACATTTGAAGTGGTCTGATGCACATAATAACCAAACTTGATATGCATTACCCAAGTTAGATGGAAAATACATTACGGTGACATTTTGGGCAATAAAATCAGGAAATGATGTCATAATGACGTCATAATATCCAATAATGACACCAAACTGATGTCATTCATAGATCTTTGGCTGAAGATCATCCCCTCCAAGTTTGGTGGTCATACTCCATTCGGTTCCCAAGTTATGAGGGGGGGGTCAAAAGAGCCCCCCCCCCGGTCCCAGGTATGCCAAAAAAGCCCGGTCTGGATAGGGTTAAGACATAGTTTCATCTTTTTTTATATACATTTTCTTTTTTATTTTGCCTTTTTATCACACTGTGGAATCAATGCCTTCTGTATCTTGTGTGTTGTATTCTTGCTGTTTGACCTTGTCTCACTTCTACTCTCATTTTTATTATTGTTTTTTTCATCCTTTATTTGTTGTTGGATTGTCCCATTGAG
Organism: Engraulis encrasicolus; assembly: GCF_034702125.1. Taxonomy (NCBI): domain Eukaryota; kingdom Metazoa; phylum Chordata; class Actinopteri; order Clupeiformes; family Engraulidae; genus Engraulis; species Engraulis encrasicolus. The sequence continues at coordinate 1,162,896 of NW_026945621.1, read as the reverse complement.
ACTAAGAGGCTCTTCTGCCAGGGAGTCCTGGTCAAAATGGCAGCTTACATGTAGTTAGATGCAGACAGACATATAGACATACTGCATAATAATATAAACTTACAAAAAACACAAAGAAAAATAAGTATGAGGTAAAAGGTGCCCATAGTCAGAAACAATGACACTCCTCTGTGTGTACAGTATTAATTTCCCTCTTAAAAGTCATGACACTCCTCTGTGTGTGCAGTATTAATTTCCCTCTTATATGTCATGACACTCCTCTGTGTGTACAGTATTAATTTCCCTCTTATAAGTCGTGACACTCCTCTGTGTGTACAGTATTAATTTCCCTCTTATATGTCATGACACTCCTCTGTGTGTGCAGTATTAATTTCCCTCTTATATGTCATGACACTCCTCTGTGTGTACAGTATTAATTTCCCTCTTATAAGTCATGACACTCCTCTGTGTGTACAGTATTAATTTCCCTCTTAGAAGTCATGACACTCCTCTGTGTGTACAGTATTAATTTCCCTCTTATAAGTCATGACACTCCTCTGTGTGTATTGTATTAATTGTCATCTTATAAGTCGTGACACTCCTCTGTGTGTACTGTATTAATTTCCCTCTTATAAGTCATGACACTCCTCTGTGTGTATTGTATTAATTGTCATCTTATAAGTCTCCAATGAGGGCAGCAGAGAGTTCATACACAATGTCTTCTGCAACTCATTCCATAGGTATGGGGCATAACAAGAAAAACCTGTTTTCCCTAAGTCAGCGCGAGGAGTGCAAGACTGAAGTAACAACCTACACACAATACTTTTAGTCTTTTCAGTTTGACTGTACAGCACTTTAGTCAGTGTTTGCTGTTTAAATTTGCTACTGTATACGCAGTAAATTAAACATACTAAATTAAACCTTCTTACTTACTTACTTACTAGTGGTTTTCCATCCAGGGACCCCCAAACTCATGGTTCACCTGGGACCTCGTACAACTGTAGCTAATATGCTTACTTATAATCCTTTAAAAAAAAAATTAAGTCTTGTGTCAAAACCTTGGTGTGATGATGCACAGTAATCTCTGTTTCAATGCTCACATCACTAAATAAAACAGCTTTTTCTCACCTCAGGGACAAAGCAAAGATTAAAGATTTTGTATCTAAAAAGTTTAATGGAGAAATTAACCCATGCTTTTATTTCCTGTAGAGTTGACTATTGCGGTACCCAATAGGCCTCCCCAAACAGTCACTCAGGCAGGTGCAACTAATCCATATTTGACATCAGTTACAAAAGCAAAATGAGGAACATCAAGTAAAACACCACTCCAAGACAAGTCATAAATTCCCTACAGGTCTACCGTGGCTTTAACAGCGGGGCACATCAAGTAAAACACCAAGACCCCTACACCAAAGACAAGTCATAAATGCCCTAAAGTGGCCTACCGTGGCTTTAACAGCGGGGCACATCAAGTAAAACACCACTCCAAGACAAATCATAAATGCCCTAAAGTGGCCTATTGTGGCTTTAACAGTGGGCCACTCCACTACTCCAAGACAAATAAATTCCCTACAGGCCTACCGACTCTTCTTTGCTGATCCTTCCTCTCTCTCTCCCCACTCACATCCTCTCCCTCTCACTGCCCTATCCTAAATGAAGGCATGAAAGCCCTAAATATTTCTTTGAATTTGATTAGTGCCCCAATGTTACATACATGTGATTATGATTTGATATGTGGTGCATCAATCTTCATTTTCAGTAAAGAATAAAAAATAAATAAAAATTAAGAGAATTAAGAGAAATTGGAGCTTGGTGTGCAGACTTTATTTTCAAATACATGTACATAGATGTATCCAATACATGTAGATGTTTACTGTGTGTGATTTGAAACACTGTGTACTGTAATCACGATGACCAACAGACTGATTTTAAATTCATTCTTCACAATTAAAAAAAGTCTCTTTGGCTTCAACTATACTCTTCATATAATTTATTATGATTTCATGATGTACTTTCATCTTTGACACCAGTTACAAAAACAAAATGGCAAAATCAAAATGGCACCATCCTTTAAATTCAAAATGGCACCCCACCATCCCACCCTTTAAATTCAAAATGGCACCCCACCATCCCACCCTTTAAATTCACACTTCACAATCAGAGGGGAAATGAAGCTAGATTACACTTCTAAAGGGTGTTGAAAAATTATAATTACAACATCAACAACAACAGCAATACAATACACTGCTAAAGGGGGTTGAACATTGCCAGTTTCCATAATCATATTATTTTGCATAGTTATGTCCATTAAAGGTGCACTGTGTAGGATGGTGGCCCGAGTATGCTTCTCATTGAAACTCTGCTGTCTACTGCCAAACTTGATCTTTTCAGGAATATACTATATAATGAACTAACATTTACTGTATAAGTATGAGTACAAGTATATAAGTACTTTTAGCAGCTAAAAATGTAAATGTAGACATTCAAAATGATTGACAATGGAGAAGATCCCCCCCTTTCATGTAGTATGATAATTGCAATTTTCCAGTCATAATGAATAATCATGAATACCTAGAATGTGACTGTGATGGTAAGTTTTCATGAAAAAGGTAACATTTGTGAATAACGAAGCATGAATACTGGAAATAAACAACAAGAAATATTACACAGTGTACCATTCATGCTTGATACCCATTACAGAAGTGACAAAGCACCACCACCCTCTAGGTCATCCTCATCTACCCCCCTGCCAAATATAACACAATGATATGTAATGATGGAAGAATAAATTCAACTTTCACTATGCATGTGTACAGTATATCTACGGAGCCCTTAAAATGACATGAGACCAAAAAAACAAAACAAAAGGGTTTCTCGAGTCCACCAGAAACTATAGCTTATGGTGCACATGCAAACGTTTCTGGTGCGCACGAGAAACACTTTTTCTAACACTTTTTTTTAAACTCTCACATATCATTTAAAGGGCTCAGTATACAGTATATCTGTTCCGATATTCATGATTGTAATGTTCATGATTCACAGTGTTATGTTCATTGTTAATTCTAGCCACAAGGTGGTGCAAGTTTAAGTTCAAGTTCAAGTTAGAAAGGGGGGAAGCGGAAGACAGATAGAAAAGGAAACCAGAAGGCGCAAAGCAGAATCTGTAACAGGGTTTTGAGAATGAAGTAAAGCATTTCTTCTCCTGGTCATTCATTCAAGAACTTTACAATGATGACTTTGATAATGACAGCTAGGAGGCGAGTCCCTGCCCTGTGATCCACATACACTCCTATTCAGGAGCTGGCCACTAGAGGGAGTTCAGTCTGTTTATTATTGACCCCTTCAGAGTTTGTAAACAGATATGACGTAATTTGGCTGCGTGCGAATCGTTGTATCAGAATCAATCATGCACTGTTCATTTGTACAGAAACTTGACAGATAAACTTAAAGATAACGGATGGTCACGCTAACTTCAGATATGCAGTGGGCACCACAGACACGGGCATTCCTGGCGATGTCATCAGTCCAGTCAGTAGTTTAATGTCTTGTAACAACAAACATCTCCTATGCTGCTGGAACAGCCTCTTCCCTCTCAAAATAGCATAACAAGTGTACTTTTCGGAATCTCTATTTTTTATCAACAGACACACGCTTCAGAACGGCAGATTTTCTCTCTTTAGGGCCTGCGCCGTCTCTTCATCTGTGTGTGTTCATAGCCGGTTTTACATACTTCTCAAAACCACGGACAGTCTCCTTCCAAGTGTATCAGCCTCATTAGTCACACCCAGTGATTCGATATTCTGTGATTGGATATTCAGTAGAGTTCACCAAAGAGTATCCAATCACTGGGCATGACTCATTAGACTGATACACGTGGAAGGACACTGTCCTAGGTTTTGAGAAAGGCCCACAGCCTCCCCACTCCCTATTTTACCCATTGCTGCAGTTCCCCCAGTGGCCGCTGTCGAAAGAGTGCAGCCCATTCAATCTTAACGGAGTCTGCACTCCGCCGTTGGCAGCCCTAGAGTGCAGTACCACCCAGAAGAGTGGAGTCTCTCGTAATACCCTTAAAACATCTCTGGTGTGTTTGAGTCAACGATGCGCACGCATTCATGAGGACATCGATTCTGAATGGCTCAATAGTACACCAAATTACATTACAATTGTCACAGTAAATGGAGCTGGAGCTGGAGAGGCACAGACACCAGGACTGATACACCATGCTGTGTGTGTGTGTGTGTGTGTGTGTGTGTGTGTGTGTGTGTGTGTGTGTGTGTGTGTGTGTGTGTGTGTGTGTGTGTGTGTGTGTGTGTGTGTGTGTGTGTGTGTGTGTGTGTGTGTGTGTGTGTGCGTGCGCGTGCGTGCATGCGCGCGTGTGTGTGTGTGTGTGAGAGGTCAATTTTCAATAAACAAATAACACAGTACAATACATATAAAACGGACAGAGACACACTTACAAAAGACACTTTACCAGTGTTTCCACAAGTATGAGTGGTATCTCACAGCACTGAGCACAGGATTAGACAGCAGCATAATAACTTCATTACATGAACCAACCAACAAACCTGCAAATAAATTCATACATTAAATTCCTCAACAATGCATGGACTGTGATGACCCCTTGACCACAAAACAGTTCACTAGCACTGCACCACCTGGGCTTCTTAAGCAGAATGCGCAGCCCATCATTATATGCAACGTGAAGTTTCTGTACACTACCCTTTCTATACTTAGCCCATAGGGGGCAGTATACAGAGGGGTGCAGTATGCCTTGAACAGGCTAATTGTAACACTATCAGTGCACCAGTGAAACTTCCTTACCAGCATGTTAGCTTGTGCGTATAACATGCGGCGCTGCCTGTAGATATCATCATCATCATCACTCATCTGCACTGTAATTATATGTCCCAGATACTTTGTTTTGTTACTTTTGTTTGTTTGTTTGTGTGTGTGTGTGTGTGTGTGTGTGTGTGTGTGTGTGTGTGTGTGTGTGTGTGTGTGTGTGTGTGTGTGTGTGTGTGTGTGTGTGTGTGTGTGTGTGTGTTGAATGACCCACAGGAGCAGCATTTACCTGTAGGGGCCTCACAACAGCTTCACTGATGATCCACTATCTAACCAAAACCCAGGGTAGAGTGTGTGTGTGAATGTGGTGTGGACTCTGTGCAGGAGGGTCATTGTGTCTCCAGAGATGCTGTAGAAGGCCAGAGTTCCTGCCCTGTGATCCACATACACTCCTATTCTGGAGCTGGCCACTAGAGGGAGTACAGTCACTTCATTATTGTGCCAGAAAGAGGAGCTGGAGCTGGTGAGGAGCAGACTCCAGGACTGATCATTACGTCCAAACACACACTCATTACCCACTCCTTTCCTGCTGATGCTTTTATATGACACTGCTATACGAACATCTCCACTCCTCTCAACCTCCCAGTAGCAGCGTGCAGACACACCCTCTCTACACAGCACCTGATGATAATAATCAAATCTGTCTGGATGATCAGGATATGACTGGACCTCACGTCTCATCTCCACCCTCCTGTTCCCCTCAGACAGATGGAGGTATATGTTTGCTGTGTTTGGATCCAGAGTGAAGTGGCAGGAATCTGATGGAGAAGACAGGACAGAAACAAGTTTTCACTTCTGTTAGATGTGTGTGTGTGTGTGTGTGTGTGTGTGTGTGTGTGTGTGTGTGTGTGTGTGTGTGTGTGTGTGTGTGTGTGTCTGTGTGTGTGTGTGTGTGTGTGTGTGTGTGTGTGTGTGTGTGTGTGTGTGTGTGTGTGTGTGTGTGTGTGTGTGTATGTGTGTGTTTGCAAATGAGAGGGGGGGTTGAGTGTGTGTGTGTGTGTGTGTGTGTGTCTGTCTGTCTGTGTGAAAGAGAGGAGGGGGGGGGGGGGGTTGAGTGGGGGTGGGTGTGACCAACTCACACTTTAAGAAGTCCTCTCTGGTCACTGGTTCAGCAATAAGAGCCTGGCCATCAGACACTGAGACAGAAAACATCACATTACAAAATAAGAGCCTGGCCATCAGACACTGAGACAGAAAACATCACATTACAAAATAAGAGCCTGGCCATCAGACACTGAGACAGAAAACATCACATTACAAAATAAGAGCCTGGCCATCAGACACTGAGACAGAAAACATCACATACAAAATAAGAGCACGAACACCATAATATTTAGTCAGAGTTCTTCATCCTCCCATAACGTTTACCTGATGTTTGTGATTTGCACATGACAACCTCATGTCGTCAGCATAAACATTTCAATGTTATTGTTTTGAAAGTTGTAATTGCTATGAAGAGCCAGAGTACCTTTACTGAATACCGTCAATGACGCCTACAGATGAGGGAGAGAGATTTAGTGGACGTGATAGAGAGTGAAGGAGTGGCTTTCCCCACAGACACACGCTGTCTTTTGAAGGTGCCTGTTGCCTGTTCATTTCAAGTGATATTTTTATTTCAAGTATGTAGTCTATCCTAATTTCAGTTTCTAATGTTTCAGTTTCATTTCCATCTTAAATAGTAAAATAATTGTATGCGATCATTTGCAAATGTGTGTGTGTGTGTGTGTGTGTGTGTGTGTGTGTGTGTGTGCGCGTGTGCGTGTGTGCGCGCGCTCGTGTGTGTGTGTGTGTGTTGAATACTCACACTGTATGCTCTGGATGATCTGGACATGTGTGATGGCTTCAAAATAATAAGAATAAAACGTTAGACATAACTTAAGACAGTTCTCACTTTAAAAAGCTAATTGAAGATGTCTGCTGCATTCTGTTAGCCAAACCTGCTGCAGATATCTTGACTATTTCCTGCTTGAAGACTGAATTCATTTTCTTCTCCAGCTGCATCTTTAGTGCAGACACAGATTTCTTCAGGGGCTCCAAGGAGAAGCCTTGGCTGACGGTCACGCTGGTTGAAATTGTGCTGTAAGGCCTCCCAGTGATGGACACAATGTTCTGCACAGAGAAACACACACACACACACACACACACACACACACACACACACACACACACACACACACACACACACACACACACACACACACACACACACACACACACACACACACACACACACACACACACGCACACTAGGGTGAGGTAGACCTACCGATATGAGCCCTTGATCAGCATTACATAGACAGGGCTTTATCGACACTGTGTTTAGTCGCGGTTTGAATGCCCTAAATGTTGGAGCCTAACATGTTGCCTACCTTGAGGAAATGGATGGGATCCTGTGTCAGTGAAAGCTGCTTCATCTCAGCATCTGTCCTCTTCAGCTCAGCAATCTCCTGCTCCAGTCGCTTCAGGAGTCCTTCAGCTCGACTCACCTCAGCCTTCTCCTGAGCTCTGATCAGCTCTGTCACCTCAGAGCACCTTCGCTCAATGGAGCGGATCATCTCAGTAAACATCCTCTGACTCTCCTCCACTGCTGTCTGTGCACCAGACTGATAGGACACACACACACACACACACGCACACACGCACACACACACACACACACACACACACACATGAGCCGTGGTGACATTAACATTCGTACCATAGTTAGATTTGGTCAATTTATTTTGCGATATCTGATTGAATGAGACGCGTTCTACTGGCATTCTCCGTGTCGGTAAGGAGGATGATGTTTAGGTGCACATTAGGGTGCATCAAAAAATGCTTTTTTCAGCCTATTGATCTGTCTGGGTGATAAAAGTGTTCCACTGCATGTACAAATAACACATGCAAAATATTTTTGCAATCCATAGTGGTTTACAGGTCCAACGGAATATGAGCTGATATGAAGGAACTGTGGATTAACTGCGTCAGTCTTTGCCAATTCAACGAAACCCTCCCACCTAACTTGGACTGTTTTTGTGATTTTGTTGAAATATTTTAACCTAAATATTTAAATGAAATAAAACCACTTTGACATATGTAAAATAACAGATTCCTAATTAACTATAATCATCAGTACCCCCCAAAATAATAGATATAAGTATTTCCGAGAAACTGGGAAATTCACACACTGACACACAGGCTAAGCAAAAGGAAAAAAATCTTCAGTTTTGGATAGAATGATGTTGTAATAAATAAAGGCCTCATGAAAATCAGAGTGTTTGACTCTGAGTTTGTTAGGCATGGTGAATAACTGTTGAGCTGATCTTCAGCCATGGAGGGACTTTGAATTCTTACTTGCAACTCTCACAAGTAATTTCTGAAAGGACTTTACTCTGGTGTCTACAGGACACAAAGCAGGTCTGGCACCACAGTCTTGATTCCACCAGACATCCTCAGCCGGCCAAATCTTGTGTCACTGGCTACAAGGTTGAAGATGACTCCTATGCAGCAAGCTGCTTTCACACGTGGCCTGATCTCAGAGTCAGGTGGTGATTTGTCAAAAGTTTCCACATCCTATGCCACAGCAGATCGATCACGCCGTAAAGTGCTGAAGACCATCAGTGAGGAATGCCATGAGCAGTGGATACCACCTGCCTTGTGCACCCTGCACTGGGACAGCAAGTTGACGCAGACACTTGACAATGTGCGCCAGAAGGAAGAGCGCCTGACAGTTGTTGTTGGAGATAATACACAGCTGAAGTTGCTTGATGTGCCTGCATATACAAAGGGGGCTGATGAAGCTTGTGGAACTATCATTGGCAACCTAACATGCAAATTGCTCCAAATTGCACTGTCATCATGTGGCAATAGGTGCCAATTATCCCTCAGACGAGAGAACAGTGCAACCTCTGGTGAGCGGGACACCTCCAGTCTGAGGTCATTAAATATTTGACTGAGTAGCACCTCGCCAATGTGATGGCGGCACCCAGACCACAGCAGTGGTCGTCCCAGTGAAAGCTGTATGGCTATGCAGGCTGCGCTCAGATGGCCAGTATTTGAAGCCGTGGTATCAAATGCCATATTGACTACTTGATTGGTGCATTGCCATTCTTAAACCAATTTGCATGATTTTTTTCCTTTTGCTTAGCCTGTGTGTCAGTGTGTGAATTTCCCAGTTTCTCGGAAATACCTATATCTATTATTTTGGGGGGTACTGATGATTATAGTTAATTAGGAATCTGTTATTTTACATATGTCAAAGTGGTTTTATTTCATTTAAATATTTAGGTTAAAATATTTCAACAAAATCACAAAAACAGTCCAAGTTATTAGGTGGGAGGGTTTCGTTGAATTGGCAAAGACTGACGCAGTTAATCCACAAGTCCTTCATATCAGCTCATATTCCGTTGGACCTGTAAACCACCATGGATTGCAAAAATATTTTGCATGTGTTATTTGTACATGCAGTGGAACACTTTTATCACCCAGACAGATCAATAGGCTGAAAAAGTGTTTTTTTGATGCACCCTAGTGGACATCATCCCTGGAGACTCATCACACCTAATAATCACTCCGCCGTGGATAGAATGTAACCAGGGCCGCGCATTTTGAACTCGCCATCATTCTATCTCATAGTCTACTGCGGAGAAAGTGAATGTAACCAGGGCCGTGTAGTTTGAACTCGCCATCATTCTATTCCATTGTTCTATGCTGGACTAAGTTGGGCGCACACACGCCCGCATGACAGAGACGCGGGCGTATCCCAGTTAGTAGCTGGATTCTGGCAAAGAGGAAAGAAGTTATCTGATGGTGCACTTTGTTTGCTTGTGATGTTGGCTTGAGATTATATCCTCTTCTGAAAGTCGCTTTGGTTATAAAGCGTCTGCCAAATGCAATGTAATGTAATGTAATGATTCTAGTGCAGTTGTCTGGACAGTTGGCACACCTCTGCAGCTGCTATTTCGTAGTCTTTTGAATGCAATCTATGTAGTCTAATTTAAATAGACCTATCTATTCATACACGGAAGATCAAACGGGAGATATGCGGGACAACGGACACTTTTTTACACAGAGACAGCAAGGCTATTTAGCCTAAATCTCCTGCAGTGAATGAGAACCGCTATAATCGGATTTCATTTGCGCTGCGGGAGAGGGAAGGACGAGGAAAAGATGCCCTTAAAAATAGACTATATCAACAAGCTTGTCGTCCACCACGTGCAATCAATTAATAGTAGCTTATGCTACAAAGTGGGCATCTGGAAGCAAGATACCGGGTGTCATTGCAATTTAAAATGATGGCCGCTTGGAACTGGAATGAGTTACCTTTTAGTTTATTGGGAGGGAAAACGGGATGCGGGATTGGAGAGGGGAAAGCGAGGGAGGTGTGTCTTTACGCAGCTATCAGCAAGTTTGCGGTCCACAAAAATGTGAAAATCAATGTCGGCCAAAAGGCTTATAAAAGTAGGCATCTAACTAAAATGTTGAAGTTGCACAGTGTTTTCATTTATCATGCATCATTTTAGTAAGCGAAGCCCAGTCGCAGTCCACACAGAAATGCACAAAGCACACCGTTTCATGGAACGCTGCGCGCTGGCGCTGTCAGCTCGTCATTGCATAGCAACCATAACCTACAATCAATTCGGAACTACTTTGCTTAGCGGAGCAGGTAAAAAAGTGTGATGAAGGTAACTAAAAAACATGACTTATTTTGTTATTTGGTATTTTGTTGGCCAAAATACCAAGCCTTCGGCTTCGTGCCTATGGCCGAACCACACCAGGGAGGATGTCAGTGCACATCATCCCTCCCACTCGGGTCATATTGCTTAATTGACCTTTTTCATTCGAAGGGCCACTTCAAATTCCTCTAATGTATTATGAACACAAACCAGGATTTCCCCCTGCACTTTAGGCATTTTACATAACTTAAATGTATTAAAAATGTAATTTCTAGGATTCCTTCACAAAACCCGTCATTTCATGTGAAGCTGCATAACATTAAAATTATATTAAGGGCTGGATAAAACGGCCTCAAGAACCGTAAACGGCCCTCGAGACATAGGCTCCCGAGCCCTGCTTTAAACTGAAACTTGGGCCTGGGATATGCTTGCTGCTGAACACGTGTGTGCATTGCCGCCATGCGTATTTCATGTCAATTTTGCACCTGACATAAGGTATGCAGATGTGTGCGTAGTGTATCGTGCAATATTGACACAACGGTATGCAGATGTATGCGTAGTGTATTGTGCAATATTGACACAACTGGGTATGCAGATGCGTGTGTAGTGAACAATATTGACACAACTGGGTATGCAGATATGTGCGTAGTGTACAGTGCAATATTGACACAACTGGGTATACAGATGCGTGTGTAGTGAACAATATTGACACAACTGGGTATGCAGATATGTGCGTAGTGTACAGTGCAATATTGACACAACGTATACAGATGAGTGTGTGTCATGCAATATTGACACAACTGCGAGGGGTGATTTTCCGAACTTCCATGTTGAGGTCGTGGTAGTCGAAAAATGGAGAAAAATATGAATGAGAACCCTGTTGGCACGTACCGCGTACCGCGATTCAGGTCTGACCAAGAAGATAACCAATAACGTTTCCCAAACGACCTGATTAACCCGCCTCCCTCGGCTTGCTACTGGTTGAGGCCAGAAAAGCCTGTGCTGAAGTTTAACCGAACATTTTCTGAGGCCCATTAGAATAGGCTCGTTCGTGACAAAGCAGTATAATTTTTGCTAGGCAGTGGGCATGCGCACTTTGCCAGTTTTTTGCATCAAACTGGAAAAGTGCGCATGCCCACTGCCTAGCAAAAATCTTACTGCTTTGTCACGAAAGAGCCTATTGTCTCCGCTTAAACCGCGCCACTGCCTTGAACATGCCTCTACCCAGGGCCGTTGTAGCTGCTCAAAGTTGATTGCTTCCCGACAAAGTGGGTGAAGTTCCTGGTTTCTCCGGAGCTCAGAAACAGGGGGTCAGGATTTGGCTGATTAGCTTCGCCGATTAGCAAGAGACTTCCTCGTCGCAATTCCGCCACCACTTCCCTTCAAGAGGGTGGACGCAATTGGTGGGTGCGCGAGTTTAGTGTTGGGCAAACATACCTATACAGGTGTGTGGTTGAGCACCTCCATACATCCAATGTCCGTCTTCCATATATCTTTCTGGTCAATCGTAAATCAGTCATTAACGTAGCACGTAATTGGCTGAACTGGCGGCGGAAACGGCTCCATCTTTGAAGCTGAAAAATTCGTTCAATTTTGGCAATTCACTAGCCTAGCATTTCTCATTGAAATGACTGGAGGCGGGACTTATTCACTCTCTCCAGTTCTTATACTACCTCCATTCTCAGAAACTTTTGCCACATACATCAACTCCATAGGTCCCCTGCATTCCGAAGTCCGAGCACTAGTCAGAATTCTAAGAGCTAGCCCCCTAGGCCCCTAGACAATATATCACATCACTTAAAGTTTATAGACCAAAATATAACCATATGCAAATACAATGCTAGTGCAAAATGCAAAATGCTAGAGTTTTTAGGACACAGGCATTCTGAGTAAAGTGTGTGCGGTTTCGTATGTAATATAGGTCATACAGTAAACATACAGTATGTTGGGCCTTAATCCTAATGTGATTGTGAGTGGGCAAATTGGTAACATTAGCAATGTCCATGTGTCCATGTGTGATTGGCAACAACATTAGCAATGTCCATGTATGATTGTGAGCGGGGTAAATTGGTAACATCAGAGACTTTGGCAAACAGCATTAGTTCCATGCTTGTGTCACAGCTCATCATAACTACTATCTCACTGCAAAGACAGAAACCTGCTGCAGATCGTCTTCTCACCTTGAGAGTCTCCACAGCCTTCCTCAGCTCCTGCAGCTCCTTCTCCTTCGACTGGATTATCTGGTCGCATCTCGTCTGGCTCTTCCCCAACCCCTCCTGCAACATCAGGTATCAAAGCGGCAAACAGACATGATGAGAAACACTTCACTTGGAACATCCAGCTGTACATGCAAGTGTAGTGATCTGCTGATATTCATCTTTCTTTATAAACATAATGTAAAAAATATATTGTAAGGGCTGCACAATATATCAGATTTATATTGTGATATCAATATTGCTGTCAAACAATATCAAATTTCATAATATTGAGTTGAAACAAGTCTATACTGCAAAAAGGTATGTAATACATTCCAGAATACATCCAGTAGGGCATCACAATAATTAATTAAGCATGTCGTGTTAATTCCACAACAGGAGATATGTGATGTTACCCAAAATTATCTTGAAGAAAAATAACCCACATATATTGACATCAGTATGCCGATATCGGAATCGAAAATTGATAATTGGTCAATATTGGCATATCAGATATTGGCAAAAATGCCGATCCTTAGCTGATACCCATCGTTTTAAACATAATGTGAATGTATTGTAAGTCTTCTTTGTAATCTAAGTCCTGTTTAGTGAGATGTTCTATGGGGCCAGATAGTGTGACTGATATGATGAAACTGCATAAATTCCTCACAGACCTAAAATTGCTCTGAAAAGGACATGGATGATCCTAACTTCCTAAGATGGCAGAATTCAAAAGGCACTGTTTAGCCTGACATTATTTTGGAAACAATTTACATGTTGAAAAACTATATTACCTATAATGATGCTATAATGAACATTAAACATGCTGGCTCTGAATGAACCTGTAAATCACATGGTGTATAGGCCATCAAGTGACCTGTAAATGATTAACAGAATGAGAGACATTGGACCTTTTATCTGAGAAACACTCTACCTCAATAAGGAAAAAACAAGTCCATCTGTATTCAACATGCTACATCAAACTTAGCAAAACTGATATATACAGTATATCACGAAAGTGAATACACCCCTCACAGTTTTGCAGATGTTTGAGTATATCTTTTCATAGGAAAGCATTACAGAAATGTAACTTTGACACAATGATTAGTGACCTTTTAACAACATATTTAACCGCTTAAATTTCTTGTTCACTCAGAAAAAAAAAAATACAGCCATTAATGTTTGAACATGTACTCACAAAAGTGAGTACACCCCAGATTAAAATCCGGTAGAGAAGGGGCTATGTTGGCTTTGTCAAAGTTGCATTTCTGTAATGCTTTCCTATGAAAAGATATACTCAAAAATCTGCAAAACTGTGAGGAGTGTATTCACTTTCGTGATATACTGTATAATATATAAATAATCTATCCATAAATACTAAAAAATACTGCAAGGTCACATGTTACCTTTTTATGACTCCACTCTGCCGTGGCTGCGATTGTGTCGTGGCCTTTATGATCGTCCACCATACACAGATAGCAGATGCAACTCTGGTCGGTGCGGCAGAATATTTCAAAAACCTTATTATGACGGGGACAGATCCTCTCCTGTAGCTGGCCAGTGGCATGGACCATGGTATGATTTCTACCTGGATTAAGTTCATTATGGACTTTCAAATGCGTGTCACAGTACGATACCAAACACTCCAGACAGGACTTGACAGCTTTGAGTTTTCTACCACTGCAGACGTCACAGGCCACATCTCCAGGTCCAGCAACACATTCAACAGCAGCTGCAGTTTGTCTTCTGCTCTTCCTCATTTGATCCACAAGCTCAGCAATAATAATATTCTTCTTTAAGTCGGGTCTTGGGGTGAAAGTCTGTCTGCATTTGGGGCAGCCGTAAACGCCCCTGCCATCTCCCTTATCCCAGCAGTCTTCAATACAGCGCAAACAGTAACTGTGTCCACAGGTAAGAGTCACAGGATCCTTCAGAAGATCCAAGCAAATAGGACACTCGAATATGTCCTTGTTACCTGCCACAGCTTCTGCCATTTTCTCCAGTAATCGATGATAGTTGAGTTAATTCCTTCCAGCAGAAGTTCTGCGGGCAACACCCTTAACTCTTAAGTTTCGTTTTCACTGGTGCTCGGGACTTCCTGGAAGGAGTGATGTGTTCTATTCATGGAGTACTGCTGCCCCCTACTGGACAGGTATAGTATTGGAAGTTGGCAGCGTGTGCTGTGGAAGTCATCCGTGCTGCTGGCCTGCTCGTTTTCACCCTCTTCTCTCTCCTCCTCTCCTCTCCCTTCTCTTCTCTTCTCTCCTCCCCTATTCTCCTCTCCTCTCCTCTCCTCTCCTCTCCTTTCATCCCCTCTCCTCTGGCCAGCACTCTCAGGTGGAAATATAACGTGGGCATATAGGAAGGCACGTCCTCTATATGTAGGTCAAATCCACACACTTGTTTGGCTTTTAATTGTTCAGGTATAGCCTAATTAAATATGTTCAAAGTGTTGGTCTAATTCCTACTACTATTATTATGATCATTGTTATTAAGAAAGGGATGTTTGGGAGACCGGTCGTGAATATTGACCACCTGGAAGTCCTGAGGGACCATTCTTTTGGAAACAGGATGAGCACATTAATTCTACTAGAATTTGGACAGATGTGGTTTTATGTTTTCTGGATACAGTTCAGGTTAGCACCCAAACATCCCTTTCAGACAGCTTCCTCTTGCGTCCACTGTTAATACTGTTGGACCTGGTTCATCCTTCTTGGTGTATGCACCAATAATTTCTCTTTTTGATACGCCACCCATGCCTGTAACAGTGTGTGCGTGTGCACAATATTTTGAGCAAAACTGCGCTCTTACCCTGTTAATTGAACCTTCGCACTCTGCTTTTGCTAGTGCAATATGCAATTACAGTTTTTTCTCCATTGGTTTGGCTCATTTCTTGAAACTGAGATGACATTCCTATAACCATTGGGTCATTTGACCAAACATTCCTACACTTCTGCAAAACAGTTCAGATAACTAGCAAAATGTCATATACCTCCCAAAACACTCTTGCATCAGCACTTAACCCTCTAGCTACCATAACGGCCGTGAACGTCCGGCTGGATCTGTACCAGAACGGCCGCGGCCGGCCGGAATATTTTCATATGAATTTTCATATTTCATGCAGTTTTTCCAGCTTTCAAACACTTTAGCTCAATATTATAGACCCTCCTCGATATACTTTCAGTATAAAAACTATATGTTTATATTATTTTATTTTTCAGTATTTTAGATTTTATTACGAGATGCGCCGCTTTATGCGATTTGGCAATCTGCCTTCAATTCAAATGACGGCCGTCCGAGATTGGATGGCTACAAACACAACCATTCTGTTTCTACAACCAATATACACTAAATATGAAAACTTCCAACCCTCTTCGATCTATTTTCATGGTCAACAGCACATGTTTATGACTATTTTAGGCTATTTTAGATCATGTTGTTTTATTAGGCTTATGAGATGGTGTTCAACTGTGATGAGTTCTGCCATGGTCCTAAATAGCAAACACAACTGTCCAGCCGATGTCTACACGCTACATATTAAAAATGTAAACCGTCTTCGGTGTGTTTTCAGAGTCAAACCATATGTTGGTATCCAACTATCTTAGTTTCCTGGAACAACGATGCGACAGCTCTGCGTAACAGCGCATCTGGAAGCGCAGCATGATAGGCTATTCATTTTGCGTGTCAGCTTTGGCAAAGCAGTCAAGGACTGTTACTACTGTGTCCTTCACAAAAATGTGCGTGAAGACGTTGAGTTGAATGCTAACTTCCAATAATCGCCTACCAACGTGGTGTTTGTAGCACTTCAATTCCGTATTACTCGGTGATGCCTGGCGCGTCTTACCTGTGCCAAATTGGGAGGGGAAACTTCCTTACAGCTCCATTCATGTCCTGGCTGCTATCGCTGACACTTCTCCGGTTATCCGTACACGTCTTTGGCATGGTTTAGTTCAAACATTATTAGCTAGTGTAGTCCATTACAGTTATACCGCTTGAAACCGCTTGAAAACAGGACTTTTGGGTGAACGACATTTGTTGTCGTCACATGATCATTGTTCAACTTTGACCCTGGATGGATGGATGGATAGACCAAGGATAGATAGATAGATGGATAGAGAGATCGATAGAGAGATAGATAGGCCTAAATATATAGATATATAGACAGATAGGCCTAGATAATATCGGATTTTATCACATTTTTATCATTTAATCCACATCAAAGGCACTCTATGGGAATACTGAACAATTAATTACCCATAAATGATATACCATTTGAAAGTGTGTTTTCTCTACTTTAATATGAAAGTAACTTGTAATTGACACTTTTCATTTCTTTTCAAGTTATTTGACATTGTTTAGAATATGACAAAAATGTCAATTTTTCCTTAGAATTCTCGGTAAGAATCCGACCTATTCAAAAAAAATCCTGGTAGCTAGAGGGTTAATCCTTCTCCCACATAAATAGTCGGTACCATAAAAATGGCATAGATCCCTCTCAATTGCTTTGGCTCCGGTGAGATGGTGTCAGCCTAGACGCTAAACCCTTCCAACCCCGCAAATGTTTAAATATATTAAAAACGAAATCCCAAAATGAAAATGAGGAAAACGGAATAAATGAATGAAGGAATGAATTTACGTTCGGGAGAGACGACGGAGAAAAAGATCAAGAAACCGAAACAAGAGAAGTCCAAACAAAGGAAGAACATGGCAACAGGTGAGCAACAAGCTGAGACTGACGTGCAAACTTTGATGTTGGCAATAAAGTCCGAAATCACCGCATTCCGGCAAGATTTTAACAAAAATGCCGAGGAAACAAAACAAGAGATTGGAAAACTGACTCGAGAAATTAAAGGGATTCAGGAGGAAGTAAAGGATACAAAAAAATAAGTTATTGAAGCGCAAGCCCGAATCAGTAATTTGGAAGACAAGGAGCCGACTCTAAAAGAAATTATATCTCACCTGTTGACCAACCAAAGTCGTATGGCTGCGAGAATCGAATATCTCGAAAATAAGTCGAGACAAAATAACATCAGAATCTACCAAGTTAAAGAAGGAGCAGAGGGAGCGGACATGGTGAAATTCATAGAAGAATTAATACGTGGAAAACTCGGCATTCCCGATTCAGAACTTTTTATAGTAGCCGCGCACAGGTCCGCTGTACAGACGGTGGTTGGAAACACACCGCGACAGGAAAAGCCAGAAAACCCTAAACCACGCTCAATAATCGTCCGTTTCCTAACATGGCAGACAAAACAGAGGGTTCTGGACGCGGCTTGGGATAAGGAGAGGACCCCTATCAAGTTCGATGAGGAGAACATTTATTTTGACCACGATTACTCCAGCGAGATAATGAACAAGCGGAGACAATTCACTGAGATCAGAAAGCAGCTGAAGGAAAGTGGTATCAAATCGCATTTCAAGCACCCTGCGAAACTGAAGGTCAAAATAGGAGACGGAGAGCAGGTGTACAACACGGCGACAGAGGCATATGCGGCACTCCAGGCACAGGGGATCCTCGGAGAACAACAGACGCAAAGTCGGACGCACGCAGGACGGTCAGAGACGCGTCGGAAAGGAAAGGAAAAACTGGATGAAAAAACAGAAGCCCTATTACAGAAACTCAATGGAAAATATTGAGACCGAATGCTACTCGTCATAACTGTGTCAAGCTGATGGAGTATAGGCTACCTGCCCAAGATTGGATATTTTGCCCGGCGCTTTTTCTGAAGAAGCTGAATTGAAGATAGGCCTACCGAACCTGGTAGGGCCTAATTGAGATAGACTACATTTTTCGTTCACTCATGGACAGAATAAACTTCTCTTTTTTCTCCTCTTAAAGAAGCTCAATTGAGGATGATCACCACATCTGGTGATAAAGATAACCTACTTTTTTTCATGATCAGAGTAAACTTCTCTTTTTCTCCCTTTTAAAGAAGCTCGATTGAGGATGATCACCCCATTCTTTTCATTCATGGACAGAGTAAAGTTCTTTTTTTTCCCTTTCTTGGTTTTGTTTTGCTTGAAGATGCTCAATTGACAATGATCACCCCTTTTTTCACTCATGGACAGAGGTAAGCTATTGCTTCCCCCTTTGAAGAGGATCAAGTGAGGATGATCACCCCCTTGTTTTTTCATCCATGGACCGAGCAAAGATCTTTTTTTTTTAATAGTTGCATAGGATAGGCTACATGGCATCCCAGGAACATTCTGGACATGGAAATCTGCAAGAAAAGCCAATGGACCTAATGGAAATAAGCTTCCTTTGCTCTCTCTCTCTCTCTCTCTCTCTCTCTCTCTCTCTCTCTCTCTCTCTCTCTCTCGCTCTCTCTCTCTCTCTAGGGGTGGGGGTGGGGGTGGGGGTGGGGGGTGGGGGAGGGGAATAAGGAAAACTGATTTAACAACAGACTCATCTTCGAGAGGGGAAAGATTTTCAGGTGGCCAGTGCCTCTCTCTCTCTGTCTCTCTGTCTCTGTCTCTGTCTCTGTCTCTGTCTCTCTCTCTCTCTCTCTCTCTCTCTCTCTCTCTCTCTCTCTCTCTTCTCTCTCTCTCTCTCTCTCTCTCTCTCTCTCTCTCTCTCTCTCTCTCTCCCTCCTGTGCTCTGCTCTGGGGTGGAGGGTGGGGTGATACTAGCATTGATACTAGAAAAAAAAATAAAAAAAAAATGTTGGGTTTAAAAAAAAAAGGGAGAGAGGAAATTTAAGGAAAAAAACCCCTTTGTTTTCTAAAAAAAAAATATTGTTGGGTTACAAAGAATAATGATAATAATATAACATTTTGCTATCTTGATATAGAGGGCGTACAAGCTCCCTTTTCCCTCTCTCTCTCACTCTCTCTCTGTGCTCTGGTGGGGACTGGGGGGGGGAGGGGGTTGTAGAGGGGGGACAACTACTGACTAATTATGGTAAAGAAGGCTATCATAACTTTTTTGTGTTACTGGCATAGGGAAAAGAGAATGGAAAAAAACCCCTTTGTTTTCTATTTAAAAAAAAAACCCTTAGTTTGGTTACAAATAATAATAATAATAATACAAAATTGAAATTAATAATATTTGTGTGTGTGCTGACTTGATAGAGAGTGAGTAAATGCTCCCTTTGTATTATTTGGATGGAGGGCGACCTCTCTCTCTCTCCCTGCTCTGGTTAGGGGGGTGTAGAGGGTAACTTTATTTTGTAACATTATTTTGGGGATACTGGCATTGGTAAAAGGGAAGGAAGAGAGGAAAAAAAGAAAAGGAAAAAAAAATGTTTTAGTTTGATTAAATAATAACTTACAGGGGGAAAGTTTTGTTTTTTGTTTTCGGTTTTCTAAAGAAGCTTTAGTTTGAGTACCCAAGGAAAGAAAGGTTATTTGCTAGTTATTTGCTCCCTAGACATTATGTGGACGTAGGGTGATCTCTGTCTCCTCTCTCTCATTCCCTCTCTGCTTTGGTGGGGGTAAGGGGGGGGGGGGACTGGAATGTACTGATTCCTTAACTTCGATATTTAGGGTCTTTCTTTTTCTTTTCTTTTCTTTTTTTATCCTTATTTATCTATTTATTTATTTAATTATTTATTTATCTCTGTCTTCTCTTTTTCTGACGGCTGAAGTTAATATTTAGAAAATACAGGCATAGGCCTACTGCATAGACACTTTTACCTTACTTTACATCTCAGCAAGGAGACCTACTTTAGTTAATACCTTTTCAGCCTCTGTGTTGGTTACAAAGTAAGAAGGAGCTGTCCTTCGACTGTTTTGGATCTTCTGATTATTATTATTATTATTATTATTATTATTATTATTATTATTATTATTATTATTATTATTATTATTTACATTTTAATCTTCTTCATTATTATTATTTATTATTATTATTATTTTATTTTTATCTTTTTCATCATTATTATTATTATTATTATTATTATTATTTATTATTATGATTTATTATTATGATTTATTATTATTTTTTTATTTATTTATTTATTATTATTTTTTTAATTATTAATTAATTAATTATTTTTATTATTATTATTATTATTATTCTTTTCTTTTTTTTGTCCAATATAAACATAAATGTAGTATATGGGAAAGTAGGTTAAACGTATGGAACCTGGCGGGGTTGGGGCAGGGGGGGGGCTAAACAAGCTGACATAATTGGGAATGAGTTTGCTGATAACATTGGCAAACACCCAGATCCTAAGGATACCAGTAACATCACTCACCACAAGATACCATCCTACATGGAGGGGGTACATATGGAACCAGATCACTGTATGTGAGTCCACGTCTACTTGTTTTGTCTTTGTCTATTGCATGTGCTTAATTCTTTCTGTCTGTATTTTGTCTTTCTTTCTCTTTCATTTTACTGGCCTATTAACACCAACACATATACATGCTGAAACTATTCAATCTTACACACACATAGGTATGTATGACATTTTAATATTTGCAAAGAGTACTTACATTTATTCAATTAGACAATGACTGATCTAAAAATAATATCACTGAATGTAAATGGAATGCATAATGTTATTAAAAGAAAAAAGATCTTATTGGTAATGAGAAATGAGAAGGCGGACATAATGTACCTACAAGAAACTCATTTAGAGAAAGATGAACATGAGAAATTAAAGAAAATCACAAATAGTGAAGTTTATTTTAGTTCATATAACACAAAGCAAAGGGGAGTAGCAATAATAATTAAAAGACATATAGCCTTTGAAATGGATGACTGTTATATGGACAAAGACGGACGGTATGTATTGGTAGTGGGAAGAATAGGAGGGAGACAGTTTTCTTTTTTAAATATATACTACCCACCAGATACAAGTACTGAATTAATGACCCAGATACTTGACATGCTAGTAACAAAGGCAAAGGGAGTAGTTATAATGGCAGGAGACCTAAATCTGATAATGAATAACAAATTAGATTCAACAAGCTCTAGGGTACACAAAGCTGAAAAGAATGCTGATATATTAAGGAAAGCATGTCTAGAATTAGGAATAGTTGATGTATGGAGAGAATTCCACCCAGGGAAAAAAGAATACACCTGTTATTCAGGAAGGCACTCAATATACAATAGATTAGATTACTTCTTTATGTACGAAAACAATACTAATCTAGTTAAAACATGTCAGATTAGCTCCATTAATATATCTGACCATGCCGCTATTTCTTTGACTTTAAATCTTAATGGAAAAAAGGGCAAATCTTTGTGGACACTGAACAATTCACTATTAGAAGAAACTGCATTTCGAAGAGGGGATGTCTGCGCTTCAGCCTTGGTGGTGCTCACCGAACTCTGGACTCTGAGGAAGGCGCAGGTGCGCCGAAACGTCAGTCATTTTGTGCACCAAAATAAAAAACCTCTAAAAAAGTTGCTGAGTGCTCCAGTCATCTCTGGGTCTAGTCACTGTGAAGTAGCCCAGTTTGTCTTTAAGAAACTGCATTTATTGAAAAAATGAAATTGGAATTAAAATTATATATGGAAATGAATGATACACCGGATATAGACCCAGTTACTTTATGGGAAACAATGAAAGCAGTGTTAAGAGGAATAATTATATCTTACTCCTCCGCGAGAAGTAGATCAAAAGTCGCACTTGAAAAACAATTAACGCATGAAATAAAATATTTAGAGTTGCAACACAGCCGGACAAATAATAAAGAGGTGAAGTTAGAACTGGAAGATAAAAGGAAAAAATTAGATAAACTGCGTATGATGGAGATTGAGAAATTAATGAAATTCACGCAACAGGAGCAGTATGATGGAGGACCAAAAGCACTGAAAGTACTGGCCTATAAATTAAAGAAACAACAAAAGAGGACACATATAACGCAAATTAACAGTGAGCAAAATAAAGTGATAAGGGACAAAGATGAGATAGCAGAAGAATTTGCAAAATATTATGAAGAACTATATAAGACAGACAAAGAAGTAGATAAAGAACATATCCAGAACTATCTTAAAAAGCTTGACATACCAAAAGTAGCACCAGCCAAAAATAAAATGTTAACAATGCCTATTACCTTGGAAGAAGTAAATATGGAAATTCAAGGTTTAAAACAAGGGAAATCACCAGGTGACGATGGCTTCACAAATGAATTCTATAGAGCACTTAAAGATCAACTTAGCCCCATACTGGTACAAGCCTATAATCATGCGCTAGACACAGGAAGATGGGCCCCAACTTGGTCATCTTCCACCATCACTCTGATCCGTAAAGAAGGGAAAGATCCGAGAGACTGTGCATCTTATAGACCAATATCATTATTAAATACAGACCACAAAATAATAACATCAATCCTTGCAAAAAGATTAAAACACATTATTTCAGATATTATAAATACTGATCAATGTGGATTTATACCAGGTCGCCTTCTAACAGACAACATAAGAAGAACTTTAAATATAATTGACTATGTAAATAAAAAGGAAAAGGAATCTCTACTTATGTTGACTTTAGATGCAGAAAAAGCTTTTGATCTAGCACAATGGCCATTTATGTTTGAAACAATGTTAAGTTTTGGCTTAGAGGAGAAATTCTGCCAATGGATTAAAGCAATATACACTAAACCTGTTTCAACAGTCAAAACAAACGGTACATTATCCAGACAATTTACCATTCAAAAGGGTACAAGACAAGGTGACCCTCTCTCCCCACTTCTTTTTACAATATATATTGAAATTTTAGCATTAGCTATAAGGCAAAATAAAAATATTAAAGGGATCGAAATTGGAAAGGAAACGCATAAATTATCACTATTCGCTGATGACATTATACTTTATCTGACTTCCCCAGAGCATTCATTACAGCACTTGATGGGTGAGATAGAAGAATACAGTAATATTTCAGGATACAAAATTAATAAAACCAAATGTGAGGCTTTAACTATTGGAAGGGAAATGAATACATCATTAAAACAGCAGTACAGTATTAAATGGGACTCCAAAGTTATTAAATATTTAGGAATACGCATTAGTCAAAATTTGAATGATTTATACGAAAACAATTATACCGCTTTAGAATTGAAGATAGGTAACGACCTTAACAGGTGGAAATTAATCCCTGAAGGTATATACAGTAGGGTTGAAACTATTAAAATGATGGTGCTTCCTCAACTACTCTTTTTATTTCAAGCATTACCAATTGTATTACCACCAACATTCTTTAGTACATGGAATAAAAAACTTTCCGATTTCATATGGAATGGTAAAAAACACAGGATTAAATTTCAGATACTAACTCAACCTAAAGAAGAAGGAGGTTTAGGAGTTCCACATCTACAAAATTACTTTTTTGCAACACAGATTATAACAATAACGAAATGGATGGGAGGAGATCTTCGAACAAAATGGATTAGTATTGAAAAGGAAATATCAAATGGTGTGATCGGCTCACTGCCTTTCCTCAAAACAGATACACAAAAACGATACCTACAAACATTCTGCATCAGTAACACAATAAAGAACTGGAGACGATTATGTAAGTATTTAAAAATCCACAGTAACAGTGTGAGATTAAGACAAATGAGGTATGATCCAGACTTCAAGGCAACACAGGATAACATCTTGGAACAGTGGGCAGAAGCAGGATTAACCATATTTGCACAACTCTCTGAAAAAAATATACTTCAAACATTTGAAACCCTAGCAGCTAGTTACAACCTACCACAAAAGCATTTCTTTAAATACTTACAGGTAAGGAGTTACATTCAACAAAATACTGAAAAGGAAACAAACAGTGTGTTAAATTTTCTGTTAAATTATAGAAACAAAAGGGAAAGTCGAGGTGGATTAGCAGGGGCCTATAAAACAATACAAAAAATGGAAAAGATGATTTATAATGCAAAAGAGAAATGGGAGAAGGAAATGGCGATAAACACCTCAGACAATGAATGGAGAGAATCCTGGAAAGAGAATTTTGAAACAACACAAACAAAGTACTGGAGGGAGTTTGGCTGGAAAATAAATCAAAGGTTCTTTTTGGTACCAATTCAGAGTGTTCATTTGCTAGGATCTGAAGGGAAATGCTGGAGAGGCTGTGGGGAGCAAGGTACACATACACATGTGTTTTTCTCATGCCATAAAATTACACCATTCTGGGAAGAAGTGAAACGAGCCATTTCACATATTTTTGGACTAAAAGAACCTCTAAAGCCAATTCATCTCTTAGGCATTAACATAGCACACATAATTAAAAGAAAACAATATAAACTATTCAACCTTTTAAGACTAACAGCAATAAAACAGATCACTAGGTTATGGAAACAGCAAAAACAACCAGAATTAAGATTATGGTACAATACGATAGAGAAGGTACTAGATATGGAAAAAAATATATTTGCCTCCAGAAATAACATAGAAAAATGGAATAAGTTGTATCCAAACAACTTACTTAATAAAACGCACAGTTACTTTAAAAGATAATGAAGGTTACATCACAAGGATCACATTAGAAGACAAACGGTATACATATTCAGTGTAATAAGATGCATTTCAAACAGCAAACTATATATATATTGAAGACTTTCTTACATACCCACATACATGACACAACACTACAGCACGTACAGGACACAACACTACAGCACATACATCTCACACACTTGCACACACAGCTCACACACTTGCACACAGACCAGTGAATTATATCTTCTCTTTCTCTCTCTCTCTCTCTCTCTCTCTCTGTTTTTATGTTCTCATACTCTCTTTTGTTTTGTTTTTTGTGCTTATTGTATGCGTCAACTGTCTAGTGTCGATTTAATGTACAAAAAAAAAAAGAAAGAAAAAGGATTTATAGAAGTACAGAAGTGTGCATGTGAAGGGAAATGGACCTCTGGGGATGGGTATTGTTTACTGGAAACTGAAATGATTATTGAACTGTATAGTACTTGATGTGTGATGTTAGTGAACTGCCGAACCATTGTCCAAGATTCTGTTGGTAAACTACATTGAGATATTGTACACTAAGCTACTTTCTATAAATAAAGTAATTATAAAAATAAAAAATTGCTTTGGCTCATTTGCATTCATTTAGTCCTTCTGTCAAAATAAACTGGATGGTTCAGCATAACCTCATGGATCCTCATCACATGCTCATATCGCTCCAAAAACAGTTTACCCATGTGTCAAAACTAAATTCCTTCCCCACATATATCATCAGTACCCCCAAAATACATTGTCCCTTTGTCATTGTGTAAGCACTGCAAGTCAAAATGGTTAGATGTTTTGTCACTATGGGACTATGTTCAGCTAACACATTTCGGCTATGTATAAAAATGAAAAAGTGAGTGAAACCCTTGAAGTTTGACAACATAGACAATTTACCAAGGACATTTATCAGTGAGTTTCTTTACTATAAAATCAAATACAGAAAGTAATGCCCATATATTACAGGTTTCTCATTGGTCTGGCTCATTTCTCAAAACAGAGATAACAATCTCAAAACAACATGGACAAATCTCAAAGCAACTAGCAATGGCTCAAAACAGAATGTCGTTTGAAAAAATGTCAAGAAATTAGCCAAATAACAGAGGAAACTGTAGTATACACGGTTGTAAAATTATTTTCTACAAACTAGTAAAGTTACAATATCATCTGGCTTGTTGAACACTGTCATAGATTTACTGTTTAATGAAATTCTTAAAATATTATGTCCTTGACTGTTTTGACAATTGTGTAGACTACTTTGCATATGATGACTTACACAATGAAATCATGCTGACATGTTTTGGAGAGGGCAACCATTACACTGAGAATTGTCTAATTCGTTTAGATAAGCAAGATCAGTTTATTTGGAAAATGTGCTAAATGTATGCTCAATGTGTCAACTGTGGGGTACTTGTACATAGCCATCTGCAGAGATGTACTAAACATTTGAGACATGTACAAAGCATTTGATATTTGATGAAAGCAATGAAAAATGCCATTCTGTTTTGGGAAATTGCGAGTTGGTTTGGGGATTTGCCCGTGTTGTTTTGAGAATGTCATCTCAGTTTCGAGAAATTAGCCAAACCAATCGAGAAAAACTGTAATGAAGGCCGGCCACCACTATGCTGTATTGCTGCTTAAAGGGACACTGTGCAGGAAATGGTCAAAAAAGGTACTGCAACTATGCAGCTCCTTGAAAAGTGCAATTTTTCCAGTCATAATGAATACTTACAATTTGATGGTGGTGGTAAGTATCCATGAAAAAGGTAACATTAGTGAGTGACTCACTAATGTTACCTTTTTCATGAATACTTACCACCAAGGAATAACTGGGGTATGTTTCAAACTTTCACAGTAGTTTACTCAGGCAAAGACAAAGATGTTTTGTATTGCAAGTTGTCTGAAATATAATGATTGAATATGCAAATTAGATCACATCAACTGAAATATGTGACAAATTATGCAACAACGGGCAAAACATAAAACAAATTGGAAAAATAATGATTCACACTTTTTATTGATACTTTATCCACCCTCTCTATTCACCTTGTATCTCCTATATTGTCTCCCTATGGAGAAATGAATGGGAAATCTGTCCAACTTTGACCTTGAAAAAAAGTATGTTCCACTAAATATAAAGCTGTAGTGATAAATACATATGTGATAAAAGGGGGTTTAAGGGATTACTTAAAATTAGGAACGATTGCTATTGCAATTTATCCCGGGTTTGGGCCTTTTTAGAGCTAGATTGACTGGCCTACTAATACTCAGACTTTGGGTTTGCTGTTGACATTGACATGTTGAATCAAGAAGACACTCACAGGAGTCTGCAGCGCTTGAGGTGTTTATTTGTTTATTTATTTATTTATTTATTTTCTGGAGTTGATGTCCACAAGCAGGAGGTCTAGACCACGCCCCCAACCAGTCCAGGGGGCGGGGCCATTTGTCTTGGCGACGAGAGAGAGAGAGAGAGAAAGGCTGAGGGTCTGTATGTCTGTGTAAGGTTGTCTGTGTTGCAAGTTGGGGTGTGTGTGTGTGTGTGTGTGTGTGTGTGTGTGTGTGTGTGTGTGTGTGTGTGTGTGTGTTTAGACTTAGAGTCAGCTGCACCAAAACAACCAAAACCAGGTAAGTATTAAAACACCCCAAAATAATAATAAGAATAACAATAATACAAATCATAATAATAATAATAACAACAACAATAATAATAATAAACCCTTAAGCCACTCCCCTGTCACCAGTACAGCCCATAATAACCCCCAATAACCCCGGTTACCAAATAATCATCATCACCCACACACTAGCCAACACCAGGAGCCCAGCTACCCACTAAACCAGGAATGTAATACTCCTTGTACTCCACTGTAACCAGCACCACAGTGGCCCTGGGGACGACTACACCAAGGGTGCATCCCAATGTGACCTTGCCTCCTCCACTTGTGCATGTCTCCTAGTCCCGCCTCCTGGCCCCTCCTCCGTGGAGAAAACGATCAAGTTTCCTAGCTGTCAGCCTCGCACAACAACTTTTGAGGGACTGTTTTTCATTCACCATAGCAATTGCAAACGAGAAAAAGACTCTACAATTGAGCTTTTGCAAGATATTGAAATATAATGCTGTTGTCAGTGATGTCATCATGACGAGAAGCAAGTGGAGGAGGCAAGTGGAGGAGGGAAGTGGAGGAGGCAAGGTCGCATATTAAGATGCACTCCAAGAAGCCGACCCAGGACCCTGTACTACAAAGCAGGCTCAGGAGGAGCTAAAGGGACACTGTGCAGGAAATGGTACTGCAACTATGCTGCAGTTTGAAAATGGGATGCCTATTGCCAAATTTGATCTTAACATGAAAGTTTACTATGTAATAAACAAATATGTTCTAGTAAACTCCAAGTACAGTCATTTTTGCAGATAAAAATGGCTATTTTTGGAAATTCAAAATGGCGGACCATGGAGAAGATCCCCCTTTTCATGTATGAAAAGTGCAATTTTTCCAGTCATAATGGATACTTTATATTTGATGGTGGTGGTCAGTATTCATGAAAAAGGTAACATAAGTGGATGGGCAGCATGAATTCTGGAAATAAATAACGAAAAATCTCACACAGTGTCCCTTTAAGGTTAAGTTAAGAGGTAAATCATCTAATACGAGAGCTTTTCTTAGGAAAACGAGGACTACAGGCTCTTCTTTTAGATGATTTATGTCTTGACTTAACCGTAGTTTATTCTGAACCAGCTTTGTAGTATAGTAGGCCCCTGGAGTAAAACAGGCTAAGTTAAGAGGTAAATCATCTAATAGCAGAGCCTGGAGTCTGTCTTCAGAAAATGAGTCCCAGGGCTCTTCTATTAGATGATTTACCTTTTAACTTACCCTAGTTTACTCCTGAACCAGCATCGTAGTACAGGCCCCTCTGTATTCTCAATAACGCAGTAAACCAATTTCCCCAATAACCAAATAACATAGTAAACCAGTATTGCCACGGTAACCAAATAACATAGTAAACCAGTATTGCCACGGTAACCAGTAAGACAGTAGGTCAGTATCGCCACGGTAACCAGTAAGACAGTAGGTCAGTATCGCCACGGTAACCAGTAAGACAGTAGGTCAGTATCGCCACGGTAACCAGGGGCCTACTCCAAAGCTGGTTCAGGTGTAAAGCAGGTGAAGGTAAGAGGTAAATCATCTAATAGAAGAGCCCGGAGTCCAGGTGTCCTGATGATTAGATGACTCCAGTCTCTTCTATTAGATCAGTGTTTCTCAACCAGGGTGCCGCAGCAATGTGGCTGATAAATATATTATGTAATTTAACACATATTTGTCTAAATTAATAAAGTATTGCTTAGGCAGTGCTCAGAGTCTTTCATCTGCCATTTATGCAAAATAAAGTAAATTTAGGTTGCCCCAGTAAGCTGCAACTTCAAATGTAGGTTGTTTGACTTCTCCAAATGTGTTACTTTTCTAAGCTTTTGTGGTATCCGATGCTATCGGATCGGATGTGGTATCGGTTACAGCTTGTTGCTTTGGGGTGCCTTGAAAACTTTCAATAATTGAAAGGGTGCCTCGCCTAAAAAAAGGTTGAGAAACACTGTATTAGATGATTTACCTCTTAACTTACCCTGGTCTCCTCCTGAACCTGCTTTGGTAGAGCCCAGTAAGACAACAGGCCTGTATGAATCCCCCTGGGACCAGCAACACCATGGGGCACCTAAGCCACGCCCCCTACTTCCTGGTTCATGGGGCAGACAGTAGCTAAATATTGAATGGAAGTGAACGAGGCGAGTCGTGGTGGACTTGTGGTGCATAAGTGGAGGTCCAAGGTTTAGATTGGTGTGGAAAAGCCACTCATTTCAAGCCCAGTCATTATTTTTTGACTCCCCCTGCCCATGAACCAGGAAGTAGAGGGCGTGACTTAGGTGCCCCATGGGGCTGTCCTCCGTGTGTAACCAGTGCTCCATACTCCCCCCCCCCCCAGTGACCTGCTGTATGGAAGAGGAGAGCTCCACAGCTCCCCCCGCAGGCCGCTACAGGTCCTGCACAGTCCGCCTCCCTCCCCAGGAGAGCTCCACCCCCCCCCAGTGACCTGCTGTAGACATCAAGAGAGTTACCAGGAGAGCTCCACAGCTCCCCCCGCAGGCCGCGGCAATAACTACATATAAAATAGAAACTTCCTTTGGTCAAGTAGAACACAAACAGACAGACGGAGAGACACAGAGGAAATAAATAGGAGAGGAGAAGCTACACCCAGTGTGGAGGAGAGAGAGAGAGAGAGAGAGAGAGAGAGAGAGACAGAGAGAGAGAGAGAGAGAGAGAGAGAG
>NW_026945621.1:1120000-1127500 GCF_034702125.1 Engraulis encrasicolus | reverse complement strand
ATGGACCGACGATGGTCTCCTAGTCATTCGCACCATACCGTAACTATTATGGTAACTGTAGCCTACTTTTTCAATAAATGAACCAAGTATTTTTTTGGTTCAAAATACGGTAGACACATGGTTTTATTCATTCCACTGGTAGTCTGTTTTGCTTAAATAGGAATATTGGCCTGTCTCTAATTCTGGCCTCCTTCCAATTATGGCCTGGTCCAAGATGCACTTGAGTAAATACAGGCCCCGGCCAATATTAGAGGATTTACCGTACTCAATTTCTTCCAGACAATGATTGCAATCACAAATGCTTTGTTATTAATATCTTCATTTGTTTTTCTTGCAATGAAAAAACACAAAAGAGAATGAATAAAAAGTCAATTGAATGATCATTTTACACAAAACTCCAAAAATTGGGCTGGACAAAAGTATTGACACCCTCAGCCTAATACTTGGTAGCACAACCTTTAGACAAAATATCTGCTAACAGCCACTTGCGGTAACCATCAATGAGTGTCTTACAACGCTCTGCTGGAATTTTAGACCATCCTTCTTGAGATTTGAAGGGTGCCTTCTCCAAACTGCCACTGTGAGACCCCTCCACAGGTTTTCTATGGGACTAGGGGGTGGACTCCTGAATTATGCTGCAAAATTTCTTGATAGTCTTCAGATTTCATAATTCCATGCACACGGTCAAGCAGTCCAGTGCCAGAGGCAGCAAAGCAACCTCAAAACATCAGGGAACCTCTGCCATATTTGACTTTAGGGACCGTGTTCTTTTCTTTGAAGGCCTCATTTTTTTACTGTTAACTCAAATGAATACAAAAAAAAAATGAGGCCTTCAAAGAAAAGAACACGGTTGCACTGTGATGAAGGACGGTTAGTTCGAAACGTTGTGCCATTAAATATATGGGAGCATTTAACAGTGTTGCGGACCTTCATTTTCTTTTCATTTATCTTACTTTTTGTCCAGCACCTGTGCCACTGATGTGCGCACATTCTTTGACTTTCTTGATTAGGTTGAGGGTGTCAATACTTTTGTTCGGCCCATTTTTGGAGTTTTGTGTAAAATGATCATTCAATTGACTTTTTTCTCGTTCTCCTTTGTGTTTTTTCATTGCAAGAAAAACAAATGAAGATATTAATAACACAGCATTTGCAAAGCAGATGATTCCGATCATGATTCAGCATGATATGCAAATTTTTTGAGATGGGAATTTTGGGTTTGTGTGAGCTGTATGCCAAAATCATCAGCATTAAAACAATAAAAGACCTGAAATATTTCATTTGGTGTGCAATGAATCTAAAAACATATGAAAGAGTTATTTTTTATCATTATCAATACATTATGGAAAATAATGAATTTATCACAATATGATATTTTTTTTTAGAAGGACCTGTATATGTGTGTGTGTGTGTGTGTGTGTGTGTGTGTGTGTGTGTGTGTGTGTGTGTGTGTGTGTGTGTGTGTGTGTGTGTGTGTATTTACTCTGTGAGTACTCCTCCCCCATCTGAGGGGGGTATTCCTCGTCCCAGGTGTGTGTGTGTGTGTGTGTGTGTGTGTGTGTGTGTGTGTGTGTGTGTGTGTGTGTGTGTGTGTGCGTGTGTGTGTGTGTGTGTGTGTGTGTGTGTGTGTGTATGTGTGTGTGTGTGTGTGTGTGTGTAATAGTGTTTACTCTGTGAGTACTCCTCCCCCATCTGAGGGGGGTATTCCTCGTCCCAGGTGTGTGTGTGTGTGTGTGTGTGTGTGTGTGTGTGTGTGTGTGTGTGTGTGTGTGTGTGTGTGTGTGTGTGTGTGTGTGTGTGTGTGTGTGTGTGTGTATTACTCTGTGAGTACTCCTCTCCCATCTGAGGTGGATATTCTTCATCCCAGTCCACCACGTCATCATCAGTGAGCACCACTATGTGGCATTCCCTCTCGCCGCTATGAGCTGAAGTCACCATTAGGGGGAGCACCATCTCATCCAGGTACGCCTCGAACTGACCACGCGCCCCGTCATTGGACAACTCATGCATCAACGCACCTGCAACACACACACACACAGTTATACATTAGACACACACACACACATCGCTATACACATCATATGAGCACACAGATAGGCCTCGAACTGGCCACGAGCCCCGTCGTTGGACAACTCATGCATCAACGCACCTGGGGAACACACACACACACACACACACACACACACACACACACACACACACACACACACACACACACACACACACACAGTTATACACATCATATGATAATCCAGGTACGCCTCAAACTGGCCACGAGCCACGTCATTGGACAACTCATGCATCAACGCACCTGGGGAACACACACACACAGTTATACATTACACACACACACACACACACACACACACACACACACACACACACACACACACACACACACACACACACACACAGTTATACATTACACACACATCGTTATACACATCATAGGAGTACACAGATAGGCCTCAAACTGGCCACGAGCCCCATCATTGGACAACTCATGCATCAACGCACCTGGGGAACACACACACACAACGTTATACATTAGACACACAAAACCACACACACACACACACACACACACTGTTATATACATCATAGGAGCACACAGATAGGGTTGTTGTGTTCCATGCTGTTTGTGCAATGTGTAGAGCCAGAAAAGAGCTTTCAAATAACACAACGGACATATTTTTGTGACTTACACTGACTGATCAATCAAATACCGACTGATAATCAAGGCTGAATGCATAGTGTCCTACCCTCATATGTAAACCTTTGCTAGTCTGTTTCTCCCGTAATATTGGTGTCAGATTCACACAAATTAGCGACCTCTTTTGGTTGCAGCCTGGTAGACATAGCCTAGGCTCACCTCATAGGCTAGATCAAAAGATTTGAGAGGTTAGGCTACAGTGTAGGCCTATTCTTTACACAAACATTGTCAAATCATCAAACTGTATTTCTCATCACACAAGGAAAACTAAAGACTCTTTGAATTAGGCCTATGTTGTACATCGAGTGTTTTGGTGAAGTAGGCCTTTAGGCTTGATGTCCTGATTCTACACCCATACGACCGACGATTCAATCGAATCTTATCGTATCGTGGGGAATTCTTTAAGTATCGAATATAATGGAATCCCTGCTTTAAGATGCTTCGTCAAGGAGGCTGTGATTCACAGCCCTAGTAATTGCAGACAAAGAACAGAGTCACCAGAGCGTCTTCAGATGTGGGCAAGAGCCAAGACTGACGTTTCAGCGTTGTGACATCTTCAGAATCACTGACTGAAACTGACTAAAAACCAGTAATATTTCCTCATCTCAAGACGCTCCGGTGACTCTTCTTGGTCTGTTATGACCTGACAGAAGAGGATGGACCAGGTCCCCATATTGCAACTGCAAAACGTGAGTCTTTGTATAATGAATTCTAAATTCTATGCTTATTTAAAATAGAAATGAAGCACTGACAACTATTATCATTTTTTGGCGGCTTATTTATTTTCATAAACGAATGGATGTTCGTTGGACTGCACTTTTAAGTAGTTTTGCTGAAAAATGACATGTTATTACCGAGTTTCGCCACAAGGGTGCAGCCATGTTCGCCGCCTACGTAACGCGAATGGTAGAAGTTGGTGGCTAATGTAACCTTCCCTTCACTTAACGTTAGCGTGTGATAACTACAGCGCTAACTGACTCTAATCGTGGCAGTAAAATTGAAGAAGGACGAGGGGTTCATTTTACATTGTCCCTGGATCTTCTATGTTATAGACCTACTACCAGATGAAAAAGAAATGCCAAGTGTCATTATCACTCTCTGTCAAAAAGCCTTTGCTACGAGCATGGTGGGATAGCTGCAGCCATCCACCCATTGCATCCAACATAGGACAGGGCTGTGAGGCTGCTTGCTCTCATATTTGTAGTGAGAGACCGTCACCAATAACGTCTTTTTCCTGCATTGTTGGATGCTAATCTGAAAGCCCATGTCGTGAATTTGGCTATGTGGTCCAATTCAATCATAAACGAAAATAACTTGCAAAATTGGCGGAAGTTTGGAAAGCTTTGTGAAGGGAAGGGACGCAGCCTGTGTGTGTGTGGCTATCCCATCCCCTCTCTCGTCTCGCTCTCGGAGTTGGAGGAGCTTTGGGGATTTGAAGTTGATGCCACGGGAAATGAGTACACACATTAAACTATCATGGCCTAAATTAAGTCATGGCATGCTTATTAAAGTAGCTGCATCTATTGTAGTAAACTATTTTTTTATTGAAGCCGCGAATGCATCCTCAAACTGGCTGGAATAGCGTTGCCTTGGATTATTGTTGACTGGACCGATAAACGTGGGCCCGCAGATGTGAAGTAAAATTAATTCAGGTGCTTGGAAAATGTTGGCGAAATCATCGGAAGATGAAGGTAGGGAACTGCAACATTGCACGATTATGAATAGTGATCATGTTGGCTCATGCCAACATTTGTTAGCGACTTGTCACCTTAGCAAAAAAGCTGCTTGTTTACCTGTGGTTCATGGGATGGGATGCCTTCATGCCTCATATTTGTTCTGTCCCACCCAAACACGTATTCTTGCTTCAAATACGCTCATAATCAGCCACGCAAGGCCCAAATGTTTAATTCACTCATAGCAGCATTAGAATAGCACATTACCATTCGTGTGACGTCACCCGTTGTTGGCTGGAAACGTTAACAGAAACGTTACGCGTTTCAGACTTCAAAAAAATATATATATTTGCTGGCTTATCTATGGTGTTATAGACCCCTATATTAGGTCACTGCTTCATTTCGTCTTTAAAATAGATACGTGTGTGTGTGTGTGTGTGTGTGTGTGTGTGTGTGTGTGTGTGTGTGTGTGTGTGTGTGTCTTACTGAGGTCTCTGCATTTGATGGTGCTGTAGTCAAAGCTGATGCAGAGGTGTGTGTGTGTGTGTGTGTGTGTGTGTGTGTGTGTGTGTGTCTTACTCAGGTCTCTGCACTTGATAGTACTGTAGTCAAAGCTGATACAGAGGTAGTCACAGGCCTCACGCAGTTCCGGAATGGAGATGCCGTCTGGACAACGGATAACCCCTGACCTGTAGTAGTCCTACACACACACACACACACACACACACACACACACACACACACACACACACACACTCTACAGGTTAATATACACACACGTCATGACAAAGGATAACCCCAGACCTGTAATAGTCCTACACACACACACACACACACACACACACACACACACACACACACACACACACAGAGTTTTGTCGGAAGCGAAAGTGCTCCGCAGTGCTGTCGGAGCCAATGTGCAGAGGCCCTTACAGTGTCTAGATTCCAAATTTAGTAAAAAAAAAAAGAGAGATGTCGTTGGCTTTAGGCTGGTATAGTGTAGTGCACACACACACACACGCACGCAGGCAAGCAAGCTCTCTCTCTCTCTCTCACACACACACACACACACACACACACACACACACACACACACACACACACACACACACACACACACACACACACACACACACACACACACACACACACACACACACACACACACACAGGCAGGCAAGCAGGCTCTCTCTCACACACACACACATCTGATTCCTTCTGCCACTTTCTATTCACACTTACACAGATTACACACACACACACACACTCACACACACACACACACACACACACACACACACACACACACACTACAGGTTAATGTACACACACGTCAGGACAACCGATAACCCCAAACCTGTAGTAGTCCTACACACACACACACACACACACACACACACACACACACACACACACACACACACACGCAAGCGCACCCTCACACACACACACACACACACGCAAGCGCACCCTCACACACACACACACACGCAAGCGCACCCTCACACACACACACACACACACACACACACACACACACACACCCCCCTGCTCCCCTTACCAGGATGGCTCTGAAGACGGTGGAGCTGATGCCTTCGGCCACCTCGTATTCTCCTTTCTCATTGGGCCGCGTGAAGTTGTGCTCTCGCCCCGAACCAAACATCCTGACACACACACACACACACACACACACACACACACATTACATAAATACACATATATAAATTAAAAAGCAACACGTAAACATGGGTTCATTAGCCTCGCGCGCCATCCTACGTACTTCCGCCAAGACACTTTGCTCCGCACTGCGTCTGGTACCTGTTTTCTGGGGAGTGATGTTGACCGGTAGGATTTGCGCCGGTGTTCTGACAAACGGTCCTACATTGTAATTTTATGCTACGGTAGGATGTTCTGTCAGACATGTCTGTTAAAAGCTCCTACATCGCCATAGATAGACGTCAGACATGGTTGTTCAACAACTTATCAAGATTTTTCCAAAAATGTCCTTCCCACTTCCTGCAATCGCGTCAGATCAAACAACCCCCAGACCATGAATATGAAATGGAAATGGTAGTATTATGGGATGAACTTTTAGTAGAGAAAGTGCGCTCAACTCCGAAAAGTTTCTTACAAGGTCTTTGGGTGCGAGCAAACAGCAAAGTTCATGTATAGTAAAAAAGCCGCACTCCCGGATCAATTTCTTGCCGTTTTAATACTGGGTTAGCATGGCAGACAGACAGACGTTTCGGCCTAAAGGGGGATTCATACTTGTCGTGACTGGCGCTACCCTCCTTCATACTTCACTCGCGACCTCACTCGCGACCTCACTCGCGCCATCACGTGACCCAAAATGACGTCACACGCCGTGGCGCGAGCTGCCGTGTCGCGACGTCGTGCACCCCACATTTTTTGTAACTTGTCGTGCGCCACCAGCGACCACGCAGGCAGACAAAGCAGGAGTTGCGAAGAGAGGCTACAACTACTGTAGGCTACTACAGAATGGATCCTGTATCATTTTGAGGATAATAAAATGTCATAGAGAGTTATTTTATCTTCTCTCTTAAATGTTGTTCAGTGAAACAATTGTTTACTTTGTTCAGAAGCACGTTGTGTTCGGCGATCTATTTATAAATTTTGCCGCCAGAACAATGCTCTCACATGGTCTTGGAATGATCTGGCAATGTAGGCTACAACAAAAAATATATGTTTCAATGTGGTAAGTCACAAGTCAGACGTTCAGTAGCCCTACAGCAGCCGTGTTTGGCTTTCTATTTTATACATCCGTAGAACTCACGCTGCGAGTTGCGAAAAATACTGCCGTTTCTCTCATGAACAGCAGAGGGCACTTCCGACAATGCGAGCGAAAGCGCTTTTGAAGTATGAATAGTCTGTCGCAAGTGATGACGTCATTAATGGTTCTCGCGCCACTCGCGACAAAGTGCGCACGTGAAGTATGCAGAGCCCTTAAGCCTTCTCCAGCGTCTTTACAGAGGATGTAGGCACCCTACAACCACCCTGCCTACATCCTCTGTAAAGACGCTGAAGAAGGCTTAGGCCGAAACGTCTGTCTGTCTGCCATGCTAACCCAGTATTAAAACTGCAAGAAATTGATCCGGG
>NW_026945621.1:1115000-1117500 GCF_034702125.1 Engraulis encrasicolus | reverse complement strand
TAAAATTTCGACTTCAATTTCACCAATTTATCACGATTTTCAATGAATTGTGCAGCCCTAACAGGAGCCATGCACACACTGCCTAGACACTACAGTGCACAGCAGACTACACTGCCTAGACACTACACTGCACTGCAGACTACACTGCCTAGACACTACACTGCCTAGACACTACACTGCCTAGACACTACACTGCCTAGACACTACACTGCCTAGACACTACACTGCCTAGACACTACACTGCCTAGACACTACACTGCACTGCAGACTACACTGCCTAGACACTACACTGCCTAGACACTACACTGCACAGCAGACTACACTGCCTAGACACTACACTGCAGACTACACTGCCTAGACACTACACTGAACAGCAGACTACACTGCACAGCAGACTACACTGCCTAGATACTACACTGCACAGCAGACTACACTGCCTAGACACTACACTGCCTAGACACTACACTGCCTAGACACTACACTGCCTAGACACTACACTGCCTAGAGACTACACTGCCTAGAGACTACACTGCCTAGACACTACACTGCCTAGACACTACACTGCCTAGACACTACACTGCCTAGACACTACACTGCACTGCAGACTACACTGCACAGCAGACTACACTGCCTAGATACTACACTGCACAGCAGACTACACTGCCTAGACACTACACTGCCTAGACACTACACTGCCTAGACACTACACTGCCTAGACACTACACTGCCTAGAGACTACACTGCCTAGACACTACACTGCCTAGACACTACACTGCCTAGACACTACACTGCCTAGACACTACACTGCACTGCAGACTACACTGCCTAGAGACTACACTGCCTAGATACTACACTGCCTAGACACTACACTGCCTAGACACTACACTGCCTAGACACTACACTGCCTAGACACTACACTGCACAGCACACTACACTGAACAGCAGACTACACTGCCTAGAGACTACACTGCCTAGACACTACACTGCCTAGACACTACACTGAACAGCAGACTACACTGCCTAGACACTACACTGAACAGCAGACTACACTGCCTAGACACTACACTGCACAGCAGACTACACTGCCTAGACACTGCACTGCAGACTACACTGCCTAGACACTACACTGCCTAGACACTACACTGCCTAGAGACTACACTGCCTAGAGACTACACTGCCTAGACACTACACTGCCTAGACACTACACTGCACTACACTACACTGCCTAGACACTACACTACACTGCCTAGACACTACACTGCCTAGACACTACACTGCCTAGACACTACACTACACTGCCTAGACACTACACTGCCTAGACACTACACTGCCTAGACACTACACTGCCTACACTACACTGCCTAGACACTACACTGCCTAGACACTACACTGCACAGCAGACTACACTGCCTAGACACTACACTGCACAGCAGACTACACTGCCTAGACACTACACTGCCTAGACACTACACTGAACAGCAGACTACACTGCCTAGACACTACACTGCCTAGACACTACACTGCCTAGATACTACACTGCCTAGACACTACACTGCCTAGACACTACACTGCCTAGACACTACACTGCCTAGACACTACACTGCCTAGACACTACACTGCACAGCAGACTACACTGCCTAGATACTACACTGCCTAGACACTACACTGCCTAGACACTACACTGCCTAGAGACTACACTGCCTAGACACTACACTGCCTAGACACTACACTGCCTAGACACTACACTGCCTAGACACTACACTGCCTAGATACTACACTGCCTAGACACTACACTGCCTAGATACTACACTGCCTAGACACTACACTGCACAGCAGACTACACTGCCTAGACACTACAGTGCACAGCAGACTACACTGCCTAGACACTACAGTGCACAGCAGACTACACTGCCTAGACACTACAGTGCACAGCAGACTACACTGCCTAGACACTACAGTGCACAGCAGACTACACTGCCTAGACACTACAGTGCACAGCAGACTACACTGCCTAGAGACTACAGTGCACAGCAGACTACACTGCCTAGACACTACACTGCACAGCAGACTACACTGCCTAGAGACTACACTGCCTAGAGACTACACTGCCTAGAGACTACACTGCCTAGAGACTACACTGCCTAGAGACTACACTGCCTAGACACTACACTACACAGCACACTACACTGCCTAGACACTACACTGCCTAGACACTACACTGCACTGCAGACTACACTGCCTAGACACTACACTGCCTAGACACTACACTGCACTGCAGACTACACTGCCTAGACACTACACTGCCTAGACACTACACTGCCTAGACACTACACTGCCTAGACACTACACTGCCTAGACACTACACTGCCTAGACACTACACTGCCTAGACACTACACTGCCTAGACACTACACTGCCTAGACACTACACTGCCTAGACACTACACTGCCTAGACACTACACTGCCTAGACACTACACTGCACAGCAGACTACACTGCCTA
>NW_026945621.1:1087500-1112500 GCF_034702125.1 Engraulis encrasicolus | reverse complement strand
AAGCATCCTAGGTCTGGATCACAAGTAAGCATCTTAGTTCTGGATCACAAGTAAGCATCTTAGTTCTGGATCACAAGTAAGCATCTTAGTTCTGGATCACAAGTAAGCATCTCCGTTCTGGATCATAAGTAAGCATCTCCGTGGATCACAAGTAAGCATCTCCGTGGATCACAAGTAAGCATCCTAGTTCTGGATCACAAGTAAGCATCTCCGTTCTGGATCACAAGTAAGCATCTTAGTTCTGGATCACAAGTAAGCATCTCCGTTCTGGATCACAAGTAAGCATCTCCTTTCTGGATCACAAGTAAGCATCTCCGTGGATCACAAGTAAGCATCTTAGTTCTGGATCACAAGTAAGCATCTCCGTGGATCACAAGTAAGCATCTTAGTTCTGGATCACAAGTAAGCATCTCCGTGGATCACAAGTAAGCATCTCCGTGGATCACAAGTAAGCATCTTAGTTCTGGATCACAAGTAAGCATCTCCGTGGATCACAAGTAAGCATCTCCGTCACTGACGTGTATAGTATAACTGGACTGCGGAGTTCGATAGAACTCCATTCAACGGTTTTGAAGCAACCGCGGCTGATTTTCTTCCGCCCCAAAAATGCGGAAATATAATAATCACCCTGACAACGTTGAGCTACATTGCTGATAGGTCGACATCACCGGCCAATCCACAAACAGACACTTCAAGACATGTCCCGCCCCTCCCACCCGAATATGACATGGCGTCCCCAGCAGAAATATTGAACCCTGTTTTCAGCTGTGGAACTGGTCGACACAGAAACACTTGATTGTCATAAAAACACCAACACAAGTTCAAATGGAACTGGTGATCGGTAAGTATGGCAAATATACCATGCTATTAATAAAATGATACTTTGGGATAACGAAACCTTGAAGAGCTTGTTATGATGACCATAATAATTTTAGCTTAGCATCTAACGTGAGCCAGCCGAGTGGCGTAAGACCTAGCTTACTAAGTTACTTCACCACGTTGTAATGTAGCCGCAATTAAAGATAAATGGGAAGTTAGGCTACAAACTTAGCTACAAACAGATGTGTCTTTGGGGTCGGCGTACCGTTTGGCAAAACATAATCCATGTCAGCAATACTCAGTATCAACATTGCATTTGTATGAGAGCTCAGAATGCTCCAATTTTCATGTTATTTTCATGCGTAAAATATTGTTTGGTTTGTGTCTGCCACACCAAGTTAATCCTCTACGGACATTTGTAAATAACTTTGAATGTTTGGGCATCAAATGACATGCAAAACCTTTCCGTTTGACAGACAAACCATGGACGCTGAAGAAAGGCTCCTCGACGCCAAGCTGTCATCCGGAAGATTGAAGATGAAGATTGCCGTGTCGAGCAGTCATCATGACCATTTTTTTTGCTGATCCCCCCAGTTTTTGAAAAGATTCAGAATACAGAGCTTCTCTTTCTTAGATCACTCTTAGAAGTAGACGGTATGGTAAACAAACCAAAGTTAACACCTTTCAGTTAGTAAAACATAGCTGGCCTACAGTAGGCTATGACTAACCATCTGGGTGTTTTGTATGCTTGACATCAAGATTAAAATGAAATATTCACCCTTATGTTCTGCTTTTTAAACTTGCAAATCATGGAGTGGGCATTCTTCCCCAAGCTTGTAAGAAATGCATTACTTCAATCACACAGTGTCTCCCAACTTCTTTTTTGTCTCATGTACCCCCCATTTTTGTCATACCATGAGTACCCCCTCCCTCATGCTCTAGTCTACTGTATATCTTCCTCTATCCCAGTGGTTCCCAACCTTTTTCTTCAGGGACCCATATTTTTACCATTATAAGCTTTGGTGACCCAATCGTGCCAGCGCCCACGCGAGAGGGAGTCCCAGGCGAGAGGGAGTCCTGCGGAAACTCATTAGAAAATTGTATTCCTCAATTTGTCTTCAGTCAAATATAGAATGACTGTTTAATGTGTCGCTTACATTTTGTTGCCTCTATGCATATATCAGTTTAAAAGCTTTACTTTGTCATATATTCAACATGGGCTATATGGTATTAAAACGAAACCCCTTAAAATCAAGAGGGCTTCGCGACCCACTGTGGATCTTTGGCGACCCATAAGTTGGGTCCTGACCCATAGGTTAGGAACCACTGCTCTATCCCAATATGATTATGCTCCATACATTTCTTTTTATTGATACCTGCCAATGCATGTACCACCTGCATTGTGTTGTAACAATAGTGTGTTAACCAATATTACAAATTAAACAAAATGTGCGGGCTGCTGTATATAAGCATTTATTAACTGTGTTTCATAATTGCAATGGTTTTTGAAGCTGGTTCTGCACATCGGATCCTCTGTGGTGGTAGGAGGCAGGCAGCAGCGTACTGTGCACATCTTCAGCTGTAACGATAAATACAAATCTATTTTTAAAAAATAATTAATGTAACATGAACATAATTGAAGCATATCACTGGTATATATAGAGTAACTATAACATTTCAGTGTAGTAAAAATGTCTACATTTGTTTAAAAAGGAAAAACCCATGAACATCCTTCTCAAAAAAGTTTTGGGTGCAGGACTAACAAAGTCAAATGACAACTGAAAATTAAGTCTGCTCACCAAGCTCCTGTTTTACTTATTTAATGTGATGAGCTTGAAGTGCAGACTTCATTTTCAGTTTTCAAATGTTTTTATTGTCCCATTAAATCTGCAGAAATATGGGGGTGTAGACTCACTTGTGTAATCAGGGTGTATGCAGGGTTTTAAAAAGTATTAAAAGGTGATAAATTAAAAATCCAAAATTTAATGGCCTTAAAAGTTGTAAATTTGCTCAAGAGGTATTGTTTTTAGAAAAATGAGGTATTATTTTTTTGTTGTTGTACCATTTTGACAAAAAAAATTGATCGATTCTGTATCTGAGGGCAGTACGAGGGGCAGTCATGGTTATGCGGTTAGGGCGTGGGGTTGCCAACCTGCCAGGTTGGTGGGGGGAGTAATTAACCAGTGCTCTCTCCCATCCTCCTCCATGACTGGGGTACCCTGAGCATGGTACCATCCCGCCGCACTGCTCCCTTTTGGGCATCTTTTTGCAAAAAACGAAAGTGTAATGTAATGTTAAGGAGGTAGAGATTACAAAAGATGTCTTGTTAGTACTTGCTTCGGAGTGTCGTGATGGTTGTAAAAAATATCTAAAGGTAGTGAAAAAGGGTATTAAATGGTAGTAAATTTGACTTCAAGATTTGTGTATATACCCTGGTAATACACTATAGATGTAAACAGAGACGTTGTCCAAGTCCTTGGTCATGTGATACCTGCTGCAGTGTACTCCACGTCTTCAGACACCTCCGCTGTAAATAAAATAATGGCATATGAAGTGTGATGAGAATACGTCACTGTTTGGTACACCAACAACTTAACATACTTATGTCGTTAACATTATTTACCTCAACATTAAGTAGCTGAACTTGTATTAGTGTCAGGTTCATGGGAAGAAAACACAATAGATAAGGAGATGGGCTGCTCGTGTTTCAAAGCATGCTACCTAATCAGTGAAAATCATGGGGTGGTAGTTTAATGGTGTGGGCATGCATATCTGTCAATAGAATTGGTACCCTTGTAATTATTGAAGATAGTGGCTACTGACAAACGCTGAGAGT
Organism: Engraulis encrasicolus; assembly: GCF_034702125.1. NCBI lineage: Eukaryota > Metazoa > Chordata > Actinopteri > Clupeiformes > Engraulidae > Engraulis > Engraulis encrasicolus. Next base: position 1,108,845 of record NW_026945621.1, on the reverse strand, counting down.
TTACTACGCTTGATCTATACTTTTATCCAGTCCAATTACTTTTTGTCCCTTCAAATTGGGAGGCACATGTAAAAATAAGTGAAAGTCGCTTTGGATGCAAGCATTGGCTGAGTGTAGTGTAATGTTACATAGGCCTACCGGGTACTATATAGTATCATAGATGGCAGCAGGCTGGTCAGGTCCTCAGTTGTGCACTGGCAACAGTGGCTGGTCCTTGTCAGGTGTGTTTATGGGGCCTCTTCTCAGGTCAGAGAGCCAAATCCTTAATGATGTTGACTATGGTGAGACCTGCTGGCGTGTACTGTACATTTTCAGACATCTGTAAAGAAAATGATGACAAACGAAGGGTGATGAGAACAACATATTTCATTACTATGTTATTACTAATATATAAACACATGCAGAGTAAGCAGATGATGGTGTTAGCCTTACATTGGAAGGTCTCTGGTCTTAACTCAAGCGCATACTTTAGGGATTTGAAACTTAGGCCTACCTGACAGTGAGTCCTGGCTGTGTTTTCCAGGTGAAGTGTGGTTTGTTGTTTTGCCTACAGAATGAAACCATGTCACATGAGGATGGGGAAAGGATGTTTACTACACAATGCACTCGTCAGTAGGCCTGCAATCGTCAACATTACTGACAGTTTGCATTACACTATGCACTCGTCACTCAGTACAGTCAACATTAATGACGCCATTTGCATAGGCCTACTGAAAACGTACCAATGACCATCATTTCATCACCAACTAGCAACTTGGCAATTTGGCAACACAGAAACAAACAATATTTGACCGTTTTTCACGGAGGAACACAGCTACACTAGGTTGCTTTTCCGATGTGGCTGGCCAGCATAGTGCCAGAATGGTAGTGAAATGTTTACAGCATCGTGAATGAATATGTAAGGACTTGGCTACGGTACGGAAGGAGGGAATCCATACACCTGATGCACGCCAAACAGACACATTTTGCTTTCAAAATCAAAGGCATTCAGATTACAATTAAGTTACTTGACAAACCGACAGATCATCAAACACTGAAAGATCAGCCTTTGGCTAATAACAAGCTGAAGCTAGCATTGTCGTACGTGTTTGAAAGCTCAGTCATTTTGGTCAATCAGCCACGTATACAAGCTTTTATTTTACTTACCAAAACCGCAGAGGTCCTTGCAGAATACGGAGAAGTACATCCAAAAGTACAACAAAGCATATTTGTGGGGAAAGTGTACCAAAATTAAATAACCCATCGCAGTGATGAAGCTGTTGAAAGCAGAGCTGGTTGAAAGTAATGCAGCAGGGAGGGAGGGGGCTTCCCCTGGAGACGCCGCGAGACTCGCCCTTCTCCTTGACAACGGCCTGCCTGTCAATCAAAACAATAATTCTAAAGAATGGCAACTGCCAATCAACCCAAATAGCCATGCTCATTGGTCATTTAAACTATTTTAATAGCTTTCTTAAATAAAGGGTCAGCCCGAAAAAAATATCTGGGTTGTTTGGGAGGGAGGGGAGACTACCGTTTTAACGAAACAGGGCCGACTCGGCAAGAATTGCCTAGGAACATTGACAGTAAATGTCCACCATAGAGATACATGGGAAAAGGCGCTCTACTTCCTTCTTCCGCCCAAAAATCGTCCCATGTCCCGCCCCCAGCCGTTGCTTCACAACACATCGAACATCCGCAGTCCAGTTATAGTATACACGTCAGTGATCTCCGTGGATCACAAGTAAGCATCTTAGTTCTGGATCACAAGTAAGCATCTTAGTTCTGGATCACAAGTAAGCATCCTAGTTCTGGATCACAAGTAAGCATCTCCGTGGATCACAAGTAAGCATCTTAGTTCTGGATCACAAGTAAGCATCTCCGTGGATCACAAGTAAGCATCTCCGTGGATCACAAGTAAGCATCTTAGTTCTGGATCACAAGTAAGCATCTTAGTTCTGGATCACAAGTAAGCATCTTAGTTCTGGATCACAAGTAAGCATCTTAGTCCTGGATCACAAGTAAGCATCTCCGTGGATCACAAGTAAGCATCTCCGTGGATCACAAGTAAGCATCTTAGTTCTGGATCACAAGTAAGCATCCTAGTTCTGGATCACAAGTAAGCATCTTAGTTCTGGATCACAAGTAAGCATCTTAGTTCTGGATCACAAGTAAGCATCCTAGTTCTGGATCACAAGTAAGCATCTTAGTTCTGGATCACAAGTAAGCATCTTAGTTCTGGATTTGAACCTACTCACGGTTCCCACACCTTTTTCATGAACAAATTCAAGCACTTTTCAAGCACCTTCAAGCACCAAAATCTCAGTTTTCCAGCACCTTTAATAAGTCGTGGGAAGGTGGTGTGGGGGTCCTCCCCAGAAAATGTTGTGTTTTGAAGATGCAATTTCCTGCATTCTAATCAATTTTAGGGTGTCGAATGGCAAATCACATCACATCTCACTCCCTCAGATTTATTTCTATTTCTATTTCTATTATTTGGCTTATTAAGTTTGACTTGACACAAATTTAAAGCATTTCCAAGCACTTCACCAAAAATTCAAGCATTTTCACAACATTGAGAACACTTAATTGAAATTCAAGCATTTTCAAGGGATTCAAGCACCAGAGGGAACCCTGCCTACTGTAACTGGTGTGGGCCGGGCACGGGTACCAGCATTGTTCTGGTCGGCCTGAAAACAGCATCAGTGTGGATACAGTTTTACTAAGTGGGGATGTTATAATGACTACAGTTTACTAAGTGGGGATGTTATAATGACTACAGTTTACTAAGTGGGGATGTTATAATGACTACAGTTTACTAAGTGGGGATGTTATAATGACTACAGTTTACTAAGTGGGGATGTTATAATGACTACAGTTTACTAAGTGGGGATGTTATAATGACTACAGTTTACTAAGTGGGGATGTTATAATGACTACAGTTTACTAAGTGGGGATGTTATAATGACTACAGTTTACTAAGTGGGGATGTTATAATGACTACAGTTTACTAAGTGGGGATGTTATAATGACTACAGTTTACTAAGTGGGGATGTTATAATGACTACAGTTTACTAAGTGGGGATGCTGTAATGCATACCGTTCCTCTAACGGGCAATGTTGGCATGTTTTCCCTAACTGGGAATGTTGGTTGATAACTTGGTATGCATACTCTCTTCTCTGAGGAATGCCGGTATGGACACACATTGTTCCCAGTGCTGGGAATGTCACCGTGGAGTTCCCAGTAGTGACTTCAGAGTTCCCCGTAGAGGGAATGTGGAGTGTGAGGGGTCACGTGAGGTCGCGTGAGGTGTTCCTTGCAGGGGCGCAACAAGACATTTTGGGCCCTATGTACAATCAGCTCCAATGGACCCACCCAGCCCCCCCCCCCCTCCCCCTGTGCATATGAAGAAACTGACAATAAAAGCTGACTTGACTTGACTTGGCTATCACTATGAATACGGTTCTATTGACTAGGGATGTCACTATGAATACGGTTCTATTGACTAGGGATGTCACTATGAATACGGTTCTCCTGATGTCACTATGAATACGGTTCTCCTAACTGGGGATGTCACTATGAATACTGTTCTCCTGACTGTAGATATGTCACTATGAATACGGTTCTCCTAACTGGGGATGTCACCATGAGAATACGGTTCTCCTGATGTCACTATGAATACGGTTCTCCTGATGTCACTATGAATACGGTTCTCCTAACTGGGGATGTCACCATGAGAATACGGTTCTACTGACTGGGGATGTCACTATGAGAATACTGTTTTGCTAACTGGGAATGTTGGCGTGTATCACTCTTCTCTGTGGCATGGCGGTATGGACACACATTGCCCCCCGCATGTTGTCCGCAGTGTTGGGAATGTCAGTGTTGGGAATGTCAGCGTGGAGCATGGCGTTCCCAGTAGTGACCACACAGTTCCAGGTAGTGGGAATGTGGAGAGTGTGAGGGGCCATGTGAGGTCAGGCTGCCGTGCGCCTTGTTGGCCGAGTCACTGGGGGGAACGTGGGAACGCTGTGCTGAGTGCTGTCCTGACTGCTGTCCTGAGTGCTGTGTTGTGTGCTGTGCTGTGTGCTGTGCTGAGTGCTGTGCTGAGTGCTGTCCCTCTCTCTACTGTCCTCTTGTTGGCCGTGTCACTATGGGAGAGTGCTGTCCCTCTCTCTACTGTCCTCTTGTTGGCCGTGTCACTATGGGAGAGTGCTGTCCCTCTCTCTACTGTCCTCTTGTTGGCCGTGTCACTATGGGAGAGTACTGTCCCTCTCTACTGTCCTCTTGTTGGCTGTGTCACTATGGGAGAGTGCTGTCCTGACTGCTGTTCTGAGTGCTGTCCCTCTCTCTGCTGTTCTCCTGACTGGGTCACCTGCTGGGTCACCTGCTGGGTCACCCCTCTCTACCCCATCGTCACCGTGCGAATGTGTCTCGTGTCCCCGCACTCTCCTCCTGAAATGTCTATACCCTCAAGCAAGATTCATGATTCAAGATTCTTTTTATTTCTCCTGCAGGAAATTGGTCTTGGACAAAGCTCACAAAGCTGCTGCATGCATCGCATAACACATAACACCCCACATGCATGCATGTCCATGCATTGCCTTGGTATTTGTATCATTTCTTTTGTATTGTTACTAACAGTCTTCTTGTCTGTAATCCGCACACTTCAGGTCTTTTTTGTGAGCAAAGACGCTTTATGTGTATGCACTCTGGCTGATGAAAGCTAGAAAGCTTGCAAGTCAAGTAAAGCTTCTTTGCACACAAAAAAGACCTGAAGTGTGCAGATTGTCTCCTTAAAGGGGTATGCCACTATTTTGGGGCTTAATGGGGCACCTAAGTCTCCACCCCTTCCGGGCGGCTTGTGGGGCTGGCAACGCAAAAACTTTTGACTGGGCTGTAATGGACTGATCAAAGCTATTTTCCGACCCACCTCGCATTTCCCCGTCGATCACACATATGCTGTGCCTCAGAATTAATAACAACCAATGGTGTGCTTGTTGACTTCACTTGGCAAGCGATTTTTGAGTTGTGTGTGTGCAAAAATATGTAATTATTTGGACTACACAACAGACGTCGCATGTCCGACGTGCAGCCACTTAAGCCACGGTGCAGCGGTAGGGTTGGCTGTGCCTCGGTTCACGTCAGATATGCGAGGCGCACGTGTAGTCTCCAACACAGTTTTGCACAAAAGCTAAAATAACGTTTCTTGCGTGCCGAAAATGAGTGGTCTTACGACGCAAATCCAAACCTTTCAAATTCACTGTCATCCAGGGCTCTAAATTAACACACGCCAACCCGCCAAACACGGGTGAAAATTCATTTTGGCTAGTAGAAAAAAATACCTACCCGCCAATTTGGCTAGTAGCGCCCGAGTACAGTAACTTATGAACGGCAAACCGCTGCTCTGACGAACGTTATAGGGCGAGATTTCCTACATTACCCATGGACACTAGCGTCACGACGTAGCCTCCCACCGTGGGCTTTCCAGTGCATCGAGCGTCAACTCCATGCTGTTGCGCGCGCCAGGATTGAAAACATTTCAGACGACCAGCCTTCTGTCAGCTAAGCTGCGCTCACACTATTCTGACAGGCAGCTCTCCTCCTATGCTCTCGTCGCTTTCGCTACAACCCTTTTAACGTCACTACTGCTATTATTACTATATGAACCTTGCTGTAACAGGCTGCATTTTTGAAGCAGCGAAACCCTGACCGTTTCAATAACAGGACTTACGCAGATTATGCATAGCGCTACTTCTGTTGTGTAGACTATGTTTTGTGCGAGTGATGAGAATGTGGCGGGGGTTAGATTAAGGTTCTATGTGTTGGTGAATGCTAGTAGTAATTGTAAATAGTGACGTTAAAAATGAGTGGTTGTGGAACGAAATAGCGACCAGGGCAGAGGAGGAGAGCCGACTGTCAGAGTAGTGTGACCGTAGCTGTCAGTTCAGTTGTCTTCTGAAATGTTCAGAGTCGTGGCGCAACTAAGTTGGAAAGCCCACGCCATCGGAAAGAAAAAAAAGCAACCAACGACGAAGCTGTGGAAGTAACAAAGGAAGCGAAGATTCCCGAGATATTATTTACTTTTAATTAAACTAGGCTTCTTGTCATTTTGTTGCGCATGGTAGAGAAGAGCTCCTCTCTCCTCTCATTTTCCTCTCATCTCTTCTCCTTCCTTGGGGTGTGCGTATGTGAGGTTTTGTAGTGTTTGGCTGTGTGCTTGGTTACTGTATGTTAAAGGTCTGTTATGTGAGTGGCTTGTGCGATGTTCAGCTGTTTTCAGAGGAATTGAACAAAAACTAATCAAATTAATTAGGCCTAAGTAATGAAAGTAAAAAATAAAGCAGAAGTTAAAAAATAATGAAAAAATATATAGCCTAGGCCTATAATATGCTTAATTATTATGTAGGCATATAGTAGCCTATGCAGGCCTATAGTGTATCTGTGTTGTAGAAACAGTTGGACAAAATGACCATTTAATTAGAAAAAAAATAACTAGCCTAATGCATAGTTTATTTTGGCGAGATTAAAAAAAATGGCTAGTTGAACTTCTGTTTGGCTGGTAAGAAAAAATGTCTACTAGCCAAATTGGCTGGTGGTGGAAAAAGTTAATTTAGAGCCCTGCTGTCATCATATGTGAAATCCGGAGCACATGCCAAACGGGATGAGGATTTAGCTTGACTCGCTCCATTAACTCGCATTCAAAATTTTGAGATCTACTGCCCCATGGATCGGAAGTAGAAGGGCGTGACTTAGGTGCCCCATACAGTTAAAATCTTTGGCTGGGGTTTATAAAGGTGGTAAAGTGTCTTATTTTTCATGTGAAGCGTTGTCTTGCTTTAAACAAGTTAAAAGAGGGAGTATGTCGCTAAGCTAGTGAAAGTCAATGCATCCATGTAGCATTGCTACATGCTACACGGATCCATTGACTTTCACTAGCTTAGCGACATGCTCCCTTTTTTAACTTGTCTTAAAACAAGACAACGGCTTACATGAAAAATAAGACACTTTACCACCTATATAAACCGTGGCCAACGATTTTAACTGTATTAAGCCCCAAAATAGTGGCATACCCCTTTAATACAGAAATTTCAACTGAATCCTGCACCTTCTAAACAGATGAGCGGTGGCCAATCACAACTGTCTTCTTGTCTAAAATGTATGCCTGTGATATGTTCATTATTGTGCAACGTCCTGAAAAATAAAAGCAAAGTAAAGCCTATTCCTAATGTATGTCCTGAAAAATAAAAGTAAAGTTAAGCCTATTCCTAATGTACGTCCTGAAAAATAAAAGTAAAGTAAAGCCTATTCCTAATGTATGTCCATGTCTGCGTGCATGGGAAAGTAAGAAACGTAACTTTAATTCTTTATATCATATGACCATTGCATCATGTTAAGAAATTGACAATAGAGCCGGCTTGACTTGACATCCCTGTCCTCCTGACTGGGTCAACCTGCCCCTCTCCCCATCCTCCTGACTGGGTCAACCTGCCCCTCTCCCCCCATCGTCCTGACTGGGTCAACCTGCCCCTCTCCCCCCAAATCACCCTCGTCTGCTGTCAACCTGCCCCCCCCCTCCCTCCCTCGTCCCCTCGTCCCCACTCTGCCCCTCTCCCCCATCGTCCTGACTGGGTCAACCTCCCCACCCCCCTCTCCCCCCATCGTCCTGACTGGGTCAACCTGCCCCTCTCCCCCCAAATCACCCTCGTCTGCTGTCAACCTGCCCCTCTCCCCCATCGTCCTCTTCTGCTGCGGCTGACGTGACCCTAAAATTCCTCCAGGTGACCACAGACAAGTCACGGGGGCGGCAGCAAGCCCCCCTACACACACACACACACACACACACACACACACACACACACAAGCCAATGTCAGCCGTCACTCAGCTACTATCTGTGTGTGTGTGTGTGTGTGTGGTCTCACCTGGTGTGTGTTTGAAGTTGGCCGGTGTGTGTGTGCCGCTGGAATTGTTCTCATATGACCGCCAGTCCTCAGCCATCACACGCGGCGCGCACACACACACATAAATCCTCACCGCAGCGCTCGGCACTCGGCATCTACACACACACACACACACAGACACACACACACACACAAAGAGGTGAGTGATGGCATGCTCTGTCTCTCACACACACACACTCTCCGCCGCATTGATGATGTTCGCTCAGCAGAAAGGCATGCAGACCACATGCTTATTGCATGCCCCACGAGCCACACACACACACACACACACACACACACACACACACACACAATTCCACTAAGAGCATGAGCGCTATGCTATGGCTCGAGACGTTCAGCTTTACAACATAACTCCTCAAGGATTTACAAGCTCCACTGGACACCATTTACCACTCTGACTTATTAGGCCAGCTGCGTGTGTGTGTGTGGCTACAACACCTCACCAAGCCCCTTTGTTATTTCTGCAGAAGGGCCCGCCGAGCTGACAGGCACGTTAGCAACTCTGCCGAACAAACACACTCAACTAAATCACAAGCACATTGGTATGACATCACCAAGTTGCAATACTTACAATGGACAGTGAAATATACACAATACATACGCTATAGGCTACAATGCAATCCTGTACTGCACCATGTTGAAAGCCAGGCATTCTCCATAACTTATGTCCATCTCCAACACTGTACTACAAAGAACTAGCCTACAGGGCGACTAAGCATAAATCTGATTATGACAATTTAATGACCAATAATGACGGACAGAAAATGACAGTTGTAAATTGACAGTCTGCTGCTACGTTACAAAGCCGGTTATACCGTTGGCAGGAAAGCAAATAAGCAGAACGCTTTATATTTATACTACAAGAGCTGTCAAGATGAAGTTGATTAATTAAAATCAATTAATCAGTAATACACAAATTACTAATTGGTGGGCTCCTTTTATATGCTCTTAGAGCAGCTAGCCGAATGACAGCTAGCTACTGTTTGGAAATGTTAATTTAACAATGACGTGTCAGTTGGAAAATATTGTATAAGGTGTGATGAAACAGTCCATAGCCGTGAACTAACAGTAGTTGTGCTTTAAACTAACGGCTGACTATATATAGACCATTACAGAGTCGTGCATGACTTGTCACTGTTGCTAAAAACAAACAGCTGGCAGCTCAGCTAACGACATCTGTTGACTTCATTGTTCAAATTCAAATAGCCGCTAACGACGCAGCTAGCACAGGTGGCTAAGTGACGTTGCTAACACAGTTGTTGCTAACAGGAAGCCTCTTAACACATAACACTGAGCCGTTCATCATGTGTGTCAGACTGCGTTGCCTTACAGTATGTAATTTTAGGTCGACAGGCATCCGTCTCATGCCAGACAGGTCTAATTTCGCCTTTCTTTAGACTTCCTCGACAGTGCAAAACTCCAAGCACTTTTCGCTTGCAGCACAGCTGATGACTAAGGTCTGGTATCCTGCATGCTAGCGTAAAAACATCACATAGACAGCGCGCTTTCTAAGGCCAAACGAGGACGACATGATTCGTGTCAACTCTTACCTTTAAACTAGTGGTTGTAAACGTCTTTTGTAGAATATGTGGCTGTCTAAAAGCCCATCACCCTCTCTGCATTTCTCCAGAAAAGGCGACGAAACACCACACAGGAAGTAACAGAGGCACAATTATGACAAGTCTCGCGATACCAGTAACTCCACAACCCATGATCTCACCCATCACCAGATCCTCTGTTTTGCAGAATATCCTAAATCGAGACATAAGACCCACACGTCGAAATGTTTTATTTATTACAATCCTGCGTTTGCTTTGTAAATGTTGCTGTAGTTGTGGTTGTAAATGGGGTGTACACAGATGATTAGATAACAGTAATGATTAATCATGATGATGATGATGATGATGATGATGGTGTTGGTGGTAGGCTAGTGGATCTGATGATGATGGTGATGATGACGATGATGATGAAGAAGATGATGGTAATGATGAAGATTATGGTGATGATGATGATGATGGTCTTGATGATGATGATGATGATGATGATGATGGTGGTGGTGGTGAAGATGATGATGGTGATGATGAAGAGTATGTTGATGGTGGTAGTGTATCTGCTGATGTAGCTTCTGGTACTCTTGGCATGTGTGTCTGCCTGATCAGTTTAGGCGCTCCAGTAATGTGCTTCTATGTTTAGAGCAGTGTAGCCTTAAGAACATGCGCTGTGCCCTACAACACCAGCCAGGCAGTGTAGCCTTAAGAACATGCGCTGTGCCCCAGGGCTTGACACTGGCACCTGCAAACCGGCCAAATGCTGGTAAAACTTGGCAGTGGCTGGTAACAATTTCAATGTCACGTGCCAATTTGGCTGGCAGCTTATTCCTTACTCCTTGGAATGACATACGTATCATAGTAGCCTATATTCTGGTGTTTTCCCATTGTGTATCAATTGTTTGTATGTAGTTCAAGAAAAACCTCAGTAACTCAGTGTCTATTTGCTCGATTTATTTCCATGTAGAAAGCTATACACTCATCTTGCTTCAGCACCTCATCTTCTTAGGTTAGATCTACACTATTGTGATAAAGAAAAAAAGAACAATATAAAATCTGTGGCTAGTGGAAAAGCCGAATGGCTAGTGTCTCGGGAAATCCGCTAGCCACAGTGGCCGATGGGTGGAAAAGTTAATGTCAAGCCCTGCTGTGCCCTACAGCACGAGCCAGGCAGAGCCAAACCAAGCCAGGGGATTGTGTGTGTCAGAGGAAAACTGAAAAATGAGAAAAGGTCGCACCATGTTTATTGGTTTCTTTATTCCACAGACGCGTTTCGGCGTTCTGCCTTCCTCAGTGTTGGTGCATGGTGTGACCTTTTCTAATTTTTCCAGTTTTACAATATTTTGGTCAGCACCCTTAAAAAAAAGGAAAAGTTGTTGGGTGAAGCCTGCTCCAACCCTTATGAACTTTATGTCAGAGGAAAGAAATGTCGTCCCTGAATCTGGAGCCGGTGCCACTGTCAGCAAAGGCGGGGTGGGGGGGGGGGGGGGGGGGGGGGTGGCGTGTCCGGGGGGGGGGGGGGGGGGGGGGGATGCATGAGTTCATTGGCGGTGTGTCAGTGAGCCAATGAAGGCAGGTTTGAGTGCTTGTGTGTGTGTGTGTGTGTGTGTGTGTGTGTGTGTGTGTGTGTGTTTGTGTGCGTGTGTGTGCGTGTGTGTGTTGGGGGTTAGGGGAGTTTAGTAAGTTCCAAGAGGTTTCTGTGTGTCACTGTAAGATCAGAGGGGCCGCTGTGGGCATCAAAGGGTTAAAAGCCGGCACACACCATGCACAGGTCATGGAGAGGAGAGTGGAGGGTGACACAGGGGGTCGTGGGAGACAGTGGAGGGTGGTACGGGGAGGGCACAGTGGGGGTGACACATGGGGGGGCACGAGAGAAGACTGCCCACACGAGAGAAGACTGCCCACATGAGAGACAGTGGAGGGTGCTGAGAAATTTGACTTCTGGGGGGCCCAGAGCAACCTGTAGCCTAGGGCCCCTCTGCCACCTGTAGCCTAGGGCCCCACTGCCACCTGCCACCTGTAGCCTAGGGCCCCACTGCCACCTGCCACCTGTAGCCTAGGGCCCCACTGCCACCTGTAGCCTAGGGCCCCACTGCCACCTGCCGCCTGTAGCCTAGGGCCCCCCTGCCACCTGCCACCTGTAGCCTAGGGCCCCCCTGCCACCTGCCACCTGTAGCCTAGGGCCCCACTGCCACCTGTAGCCTAGGGCCCCACTGCCACCTGTAGCCTAGGGCCCCACTGCCACCAGCCCTGTAGTCTAGGGCCCCACTGCCACCTGTAGCCTAGGGCCCCACTGCCACCTGTAGCCTAGGGCCCCACTGCCACCGGCCTGGGGGCCCCACTGCCACCTGTAGCCTAGGGCCCCACTGCCACCTGTAGCCTAGGGCCCCACTGCCACCTGTAGCCTAGGGCCCCACTGCCACCGGCCTGGGGGCCCCACTGCCACCTGTAGCCTAGGGCCCCCCTGCCACCAGCCCACGCAACTGTCCTCACTCCTATGTCACCTCCTCTGTGCCCCCCCCCTGCCTCCCCCCCCCCTGTGCTCCTCCCCTCTTCTCTCTTGACCTCCTGTGCCCCTCTCTCTCTCTCTCCCACCCCTCTTCTCTCTCTCCCTCCCTCTTCTCTCCAGGGGCGGAGTGGGAAGAGTATTCCCACCGGGAGAATTTTTCCCTTAGCGGCCCCCTCCACCAACACCAAAAGAAAAAGAAAAAAAAACAACAATGCGAACAACATGGTTCCCTAACCAAAAAGACAAAAAACACGAAATCTGCAGTCGTAGGTCTACTACATGTGGACATTAGTGTTGCCAAAATATCAACCTGAAGTGGAGAATTGTAGCCTACACTTGATGAAATAGGCCTACACAGCCATCATCACAGTCCAAAGCATTCACCATAGAACATTGCAGGTTAGGCTACATCACGCTACTGTTCCATGAAAATGTGCACTCCACTGTCATTTTGACAGTTTGTAGGCCAACTGAAATATTGTAAAAGAGTCATTTATGTAGCCATTTATGTAGCCCCTCCCTTTACCATTCAGATATATAAGCGGAACAAAGTGGGTTCCTGTTGAGCTAAAGCAAGTATGTGTACAGTAATGCAGTTACCTTAAGTGAGTGGAGTCTGACAAGTACTATAAGATATTTAAAAATAGAAGTATTTATTTTAATACCAGGTTCAATAGTATTAATTTTAATAAAAGGTTCAATAGTAAAACAAATAAAACAGTGTAATTGCCCCTCTTTCACTAGTTATAAAGAAACAAAATTCACAAACCAAAAATGCATAAGTGGGGTAGCTCCCACTATGACCTAGATATAAGCCCAGGTAAACTCACAAAAAAACAATAAAAGATAAGGTACTCACTAGTACACTTCAAGTCCTAGACTCTATTAGAATTTTACTCTTTAACAGGAAGACAGGATGAGCACGGGCACAAAGTTTTGAGTGTGGGGATTTTTAGAAGAGTAGGCTATAGCTTACAAAAAGTCTGTCTACATTGTGCAATAAACCCACCATGCAGCAACTAAGCCAAACCTAGGCTACTTCAAAGCACAACCATAAGTCAACAAAATGAATAACCAAACGGTGTAGGCCTACCTTAAAACGCTGTCTTCGTCGCAGCAAATGTCTTTGTTTCTTGCAATTACATTTTAATCCACAGTTTAGGCTACACACCCAGCACTGCTCACATCAGAATCTTGTGTGGTAATTAATTTGTTCTATTTCTTCAGACATTACATAGGCTACATCCTAAATGTGCCACATATAAATATATGTATGATATAACATTATTTCGACTGTAAGGAGATATAGGCCTACCGCTAGTTCTAACAAACCAATGCCATCAAAACATGTACAACGTGTGTTCCTGCTTAGCTGCAGTTCACCTCCTTACCACTTGGTGGAGTCTGTTCGTAACCCAAGTCAATAACAACAGAACAAGTGAATCTGGAGTGGCAGACTGTAAACTGTAACAGTCATGTGGAAATCGGAAAATAAATCACAACTTACTAATATTTCCATTCCTTGGTAACCAATCTAAATATCACAGGTTCTTGAAATACTGAAAACGAAACTATGTTACTAAGATCTAGTAAACTTCCGCGATCTACGGTGTATGAACATTATCAGTAGAGAAGGGGTGTGGCCAATTTACTGTTTGACACCGTCACTGAGGTATTGCGGTCGGCTAGACGGTATATATAGTGGTGAGTCAACAGTATATCAGATGAGAACTAAATTGAGGTTAGTAAATCTTCGCTCAGACATGGAAGTACTTTGGGGGCCGGTTGAGAACATGATGTGGCTAATCACTTTAGGGCCGGCTGAGAACATAATGCGGCCGCTGTAATATATTTCGCGGCCGCGGCCCACCGGGACAAGTCCCCGATCTCCCGATGGCCACTCCGCGCCTGCTTCTCTCTCTCCCACCCCTCTTCTCTCTCTCCCTCCCTCTTCTCTCTCTCCCTCCCCTCGTCTCTCTTGCCCTCCTTTGCCCCCTTCTCTCTCTCCCTCCCCTCTTCTCTCTCTCCCTCCCCTCTTCTCTCTTGCCCTCCTGTGCCCTCTCTAGTTGGCCACGTTTCTCTCCTGACCTGGCCATGCTGTGTTTTTCTCTCCTGACCTGAGCATGTTGTGTGCCGAGGTATTGTATAGAGGTCATGAGAGAGTGAACAAGAAGAAGAAGGTCCACTCCCCACACTGTTGCTGCTCCCAGTGAAGAAGGTCCACTCCGCACACTGTTGCTGCTCCCAGTGAAGAAGGTCCACTCCGCACACTGTTGCTGCTCAAGAAAAGAAGAAGGTCCACTCCGCACACTGCTGCTCCCAGTGAAGAAGGTCCACTCCGCACACTGTTGCTGCTCAAGAAAAGAAGAAGGTCCACTCCGCACACTGCTGCTGCTCCCAGTGAAGAAGGTCCACTCCGCACAATGTTGCTGCTCCCAGTGAAGAAGGGCGACTTCATCAGACTGGTCAGACTAGTTGAAACATTGAGTAAAGTAAACTTGGAGCAACGCTGTGTAGGCCTATAATAAACAGGGAGCAGGGAGAGTGTGCGGAGGACCTTCTTCTTTTCAGGGAGCAGGGAGAGTGTGCGGAGGACCTTCTTCTTTTCTTGTTTGATCGCGTTTAGTCTGGCACCTGTTTTAATTGGATGTGCACACACTCTTAAGGCTACAGTCTTGAGAGAGCTTACGCCCGTAGTGGCCCGTAGTGGCCCATAGTGGCCCATAGTGGCGTGGGCAGGCGGCAGTGGGGCCCTTAGGCTACAGGCTGCTCGAACCCACGACGTCTCAATCACAGCAACTGTATAATGTAACTAGTAGAGTTTGTCAGTAGAGCGTTACTAAACCTCCCTCCCGAAGCCTCATACAGTATCAGTAGAACATTATTAAACCTCCCTCCTGAAGCCTCATACAGTATCAGTAGAACGTTAGTAAACCTCCTGAAGCCTCATACAGTATCAGTAGAACGTTAATAAACCTCCTGAAGCCTCATACAGTATCAGTAGAGCGTTAGTAAACCTCCCTCCTGAAGCCTCATACAGTATCGGTAGAACATTATTAAACCTCACTCCTGAAGCCTCATACAGTATCAGTAGAACGTTGGTAAACCTCCTGAAGCCTCATACAGTATCAGTAGAGCGTTAGTAAACCTCCCTCCTGAAGCCTCATACAGTATCGGTAGAACATTATTAAACCTCCCTCCTGAAGCCTCATACAGTATCAGTAGAACGTTAGTAAACCTCCTGAAGCCTCATACAGTATCAGTAGAACGTTAGTAAACCTCTTGAAGCCTCATACAGTATCAGTAGAACGTTAGTAAACCTCCTGAAGCCTCATACAGTATCAGTAGAACGTTAGTAAACCTCCTGAAGCCTCATACAGTATCAGTAGAACGTTAGTAAACCTCCTGAAGCCTCATACAGTATCAGTAGCACGTTAGTAAACCTCCTGAAGCCTCATACAGTATCAGTAGAACGTTAGTAAACCTCCTGAAGCCTCATACAGTATCAGTAGAGCGTTAGTAAACCTCCCTCCTGAAGCCTCATACAGTATCAGTAGAACGCTAGTAAACCTCCTGAAGCCTCATACAGTATCAGTAGAGCGTTAGTAAACCTCCTGAAGCCTCATACAGTATCAGTAGAACGTTAGTAAACCTCCCTCCTGAAGCCTCATACAGTGTCGGTAACACTGGGCTATCGGACTGGACCTCGAACTCGAGAACTTCCAGTCAACACACCAATTGAGCATGCGAGACACAGTCACGATAGCGCTGAGCTAAAGGGCCAGGCCGATATAGCTCAGCTCTACAGTTAGTAAACCTCCTGAACTGCTTTTCTAATCTCTAATAGCTATTTTGATAAGTTTCAATCAGGTTTCCGTGCCTACCACAGCACTGAAACAGCTCTTATTAAAGTTATGAATGACATAAGATTGAATTCTGATGCTGGCAAATCATCCGTCTTGGTACTTCTTGATTTGAGTGCTGCTTTCGATACAGTTAATCATTCTATACTACTACATAGACTGGAACACTGGGTTGGCTTTACGGGCATAGTGATCGACTGGTTAAAATCGTACTTACAACAAAGAAGTTTTTTTGTCGCCATTGGAAGACATACTTCATCACCAATGTCTCTGGATTGTGGGGTCCCCCAGGGCTCCATTCTGGGACCACTACTGTTCAATCTGTATATGTTGCCACTGGGACACATTATCGAGAATAACTCCATAAATTACCATAGCTATGCGGATGATACCCAGCTCTACTTATCTATGTCCCCAAATGACTATACCCCCCTTGAATCACTCTATCATTGCATGGACCAAATTAACAAATGGATGTCTCACAATTTCCTCCAGCTGAACACAGATAAAACTGAAGTAATTATATTTGGGAAAAGAGAGGAGAGACAAAAGATTGCTACTATCCTTGAAACGAAGGGACTGAAAGCAAGGGAAACAGTTAAAAATCTTGGGGTCCTCATTGACAGTGACCTAAACTTCAACAGTCACATGAAAGCTATTACTAAGTCTGCATTTTATCACATAAAAAACGTCTCTAAATTTAGGGGCCTGATGTCTAAACATGATCTGGAGAAGCTAATACATGCCTTTATTTCTAGTAAAGTTGATTACTGTAACAGTCTTTTTACTGGCCTCCCCAATAAAACCATTAAACAGCTTCAACTTGTACAAAACGCAGCTGCAAGGGTTCTTACAAAGACAAGGAAGTTCGACCACATTACTCCAATTTTAAGATCGCTGCATTGGCTCCCAGTAAGCTACAGAATTGATTTTAAGGCTATGCTACTTGTGTTTAAATCACTAAATGGAATGGGACCCACATATCTACTGGATATGTTTCAGCTGTATGCACCAACTAGGTCACTAAGGTCAACGGAGAAGAATTTGCTGGTGATTCCAAAAGTCAAAACAAAGTGTGGAGAGGCAGCCTTTAGCTTCTATGCTTCAAAGCTTTGGAACCAGCTTCCAGATGACATAAAAAATGCACCCACTATTGATAGCTTTAAATCTAGACTCAAGACAAAGCTGTTCTCAGATGCTTTCCCCTAGCTTAAATTACTTATTCTTATTATTTTTATTTTTTATTTAATTTGTTTCATTTTATTTTATTTTATTATTATTTTTACCTTATGTTTTATCTTAATGTTTTTAAATGCTTTTTGACTCTAATTCATTTCCTTCTTTCTTCCCTGTTTCCTTTCATTTACATTTGTTAACTTTGTGAAGCACATTGAGTTGCACCTGTGTATGAAATGCGCTATATAAATAAACTTGCCTTGCCTTGCCTTACAGTAGGAGGGTTCACGAGGAAGGTTCATATCACATCAGGAAAGAGTCTTGACACCTCATCTACCAAAAGTGACTTTATGCAGAATCAGCGTTGTGACATGGACGTCAGACAGAGTAAACAACACATTTAAATACAAACAAGAAACTCTAAACAACACATTTAAATACAGACATAAGGAACTCTAAACAACACATTTAAATATACAGACATAAGGAACTCTAAACAATACATTTAAATATACAGACATAAGGAACTCTAAACAATACATTTAAATATACAGACATAAGGAACTCTAAACAATACATTTAAATATACAGACATAAGGAACTCTCAATAGTGCAGGACGTTTAAATACAAACATGAAAAACTCTAAACAATATATTTAAATACACAGACATAAGGAACATTTATATACACAGACATATGGAACTCTTCAAATGTAAATATACAGTATATACATCCCAAGACTAATAACAATATTTACACTGTATATGTAACGATGCCAACTATATACACATTATATTGTTATTAACATACTGTATACAACATAATTAATATAACAACAATACATTTACATGTATGTACTTACAGTAACAACATGTACATGTATTCCTATGTAACATTAATAACAACACATTTACATGTAGACCTATGTAACATTAATAACAACACATTTACATGTAGACCTATGTAACATTAATAACAACACATTTCCATAAATATATTTATACATACTGTATGTATATATAGCTGCGAGAGGAGGAGGAGAGAGAGAGAGGGTATGCCTCATAGCACACACACTCACGCACATGTGCACACACACTCACGCACACACACACGCACACACACACGCACACACACAGCGCTAGTCAGCAGCAAAGTCCAGGTCTCTCGTTGTTAGCAGCACTCCATGGAAGTAAACAAGTGACAAAAGTTGCAATAGTAAACAAATAAAAATAAATACATAAAGACACAAATACATAAAACATAATCAGTGCAGTGTGCCATGTAGTAGTGTAGTGCAGTGCGAAGAGAAGAGAAGAGAAGAGAAGAGAAGAGAAGAGAAGAGAAGAGAAGAGAAGAGAAGAGGAGAGAAGAGAAGACAAGAGAAGACAAGAGAAGAGAAGAGAGAGAAGAGAAGAGAAGAGAGAGAAGATAAGAGAAGAGAATAGAAGAGAAGAGAGAGAAGAGAAGAGAAGAGAGAGAAGATAAGAGAAGAGAATAGAAGAGAAGAGAAGAGAAGAGAAGAGAAGAGAAGACAGAGAAGAGAAGAGAAGAGAAGAGAAGAGAAGAGAAGAGAAGAGAAGAGAAGAGAAGAGAAGAGAAGAGAAGAGAAGAGAAGAGAAGAGACGAGAGGACAGAAGAGAGGAGAGGAGAGGAGGAGAGGAGAGAGGAATGGACAAGAGAGAGGAACGGAGAAGAGAGGAGAGGAGAGGAGAGGAGAGGACTAGAGAGAGGGTGCATTCAGCCATGTATATTGGGTGTCTGTTTATGATTCCTATGAGTCTATGTGTGTTAGGTGTGCGTTTCATATGAGTGTGTCCATGCATCTCTTGTGTATTGGGGTGTGTGTGTTAAGGGACGTCAGAAGTCTGGACATGTGACAATTACCGCACAAATACACCTACCGCGACAAGAGCGAGGCGAGCAGAGGAAGTAATTGACTTTGTATTGAGTCATGCAACAAAAGCAATTCTGGAGACTAGAGGCGATTTGCGCGACGAGCGCGACAGTTTGAAGTTGAAATCCTTTCAACTTTCTATGACGCGGTTCGGCGACCAGCCCCGACAGCCAATGACTGTATAGAGGTCAGTGACCACAGCCAATGGGAATGTTTGAATGCTTTGCCTTCTGCTTGTAACGGACATACTGTAGTCGCTTCAGTCGCGCGTATCGCTCTGTCGCTTGAATCGCATCGCGCCTGGTCTATTTGTGTGGTTAGGGTGCATCAAACACTCCTTGAGGAGGCCCAAAATGTTACGGGAGGTCAGGGGTATCTATGAGGTCATCACGGTTGTCATGGCAATATTATGGGATGTCAGCGGTGTCTATGAGGTTCTCATGATTGTCATGGTAGCAGATGTTAGGGGCCATGGCAACAGAATAAGGATTGCCATGGCAGCAGTTGGCTAAGGGATGTTGGGGGTGTGTTAAGGGTTGCCATGGCAGCATTATGGGATGTTAGGGCCTTCTTAGGGGTCCTCAGAATCCTGTTGTGTATTCTTGGGCAGGTGCCCAGCCTTCTTGTTGCTAAGCGACGTCAGGGGTGTGTGTGCCTGGTCTGGGCGTGTCAGGGGTGTGTGTACGGTCTTCAGGGTTCTCAGCGTGTTGTTAGGGGAGGTTGCTAGGGGTGTGTTCAGGGTCTTTAGGGAGGTGTTCCGGATTCTAATGGGCGTGTCGGCTCTCCTGATGGGTGTGTCGAGCGTCTTGGTGCTGCGGGAGCGCAGTGGAGTGTCCAGGGAGCTGAGCGTGCGCCGCTTGTTCTTGGCTTTCTTGTCGCCGGGTGGCAGGACACGCGATTGTGTGTGTGAGGCACGCGGCTGTGCGTTTGACGGGGAGCTGTGTGTGTGTGAGGGCGATGCTTGTGCTTGTGTGTGTGTGTGTGAGGGCGATGCTTGTGCTTGTGTGTGTGTGTGTGAGGGCGATGGTTGTGCTTGTGTGTGTGTGTGTGTGGGCGTGAGGATGTTGTTGAGTTTCAGCTGTAGCCAATCCTGTCTGTCAGAGACCTGCTGATGCTGCCGCACGTTATGCATCAACTGCACCTCACTGATGGACCTGCGCCTACACACACACACACACACACATGGACACACGGACACACACACACACACACACACACACACACACACACACACACACACACACGTTATGCATCAACTGGACCTCACTGATGGACCTGCGCCTACACACACACACACACACACACACACACACACACACACACACACACACACACACACACACACACACACACACACACACACACGTTATGCATCAACTACACCTCACTGATGGACCTGCGCCTACAGACACACACACACACACACATGGACACACGGACACGCACACACATACACACACACGGACACACACACACACACACACAGACACACGGACACGGACACACACACACACATGGACACACGGACACACACACATACAGCTTATACAACTTATAACTTCCTGAATTAAAAAAATAAATGAATAAATAATTAAACTTCCAACTGAGGAGACTCAGCCAGGCCATGTACTTTAGAGTGATTATAGTTTATAATCAAACACTTATAAACGAATACTCAACAAACACTTAGACCTTATAAACGAATACTCAACAATTAGACACCTCACATGCATACATTTGATCAACATATAGGCTACTCAAATATCGAAGTATGATGTAGCCCTTCAGTTCAACTGTTATAAATGTATACAACTGTATCATTCATACATGGAGAGATCATGCTTTGGTGTGCTTGCTTGTGTGTGTGTGTGTGTGTGTGTGTGTGTGTGTGTGTGTGTGTGTGTGTGTGTGTGTGTGTGTGTGTGTGTGTGTGTGTGTGTAGGACTGTAAATCTGTGTGTGTGTGTGTGTAGGACTGTAAATCTGAGTGTGTGTGTGTGTGTGTGTGTGTGTGTGTGTGTGTGTGTGTGTGTGTGTGTGTGTGTGTGTTCCATACCTTAGCGGTTGTCCTTGGGCCAGCTGACTAACACACATACACACCACACACACCAGCAGCGACGTCTTCACGCAAACACCCTCCGCCATCACGGACACCTGGAACACACACACACACACACACACACACACACACACACACACACACACACACACACACACACACACACACACACACACAATGCACATCTTTATTTTGTGTCCACACAATTTAAAATGAATTATACAGACCAATTTATGACTAGAAACAATTCCCCGGACGTAATTCAGCAAATTCAAAGAAGTGCGTGTGTGTGTGTTCGTGTGTATGTGTGTGTGTGTGTGTGTGTGTGTGTGTGTGTGTGTGTGTGTGTGTGTGTGTG
>NW_026945621.1:1080000-1082500 GCF_034702125.1 Engraulis encrasicolus | reverse complement strand
ATGTGTGCATGTGTGTTTGCCAGTGTGTGTGTGTATGTGCATGTGTGTGTGTGATAAAAACTACTACAAGAAATGGAACCAACAACCACACAACTCAAATGTCTAATGTCTTGCACACACACTTGACTTTCACAATAGTGTGGTGGTATACAGTATAGGGTTTATTTACGAAAGGGGGTTTAAAGGAACAGTACACCTCATTTCAGGAAATGGCTCATATTAAACCCTGGGAAAAATATGAGAAGACGTTTTTTCTTTACGTGTTTGCATTGCCTATTTAACAGTATAGACATTAAGCCTAGCAATGGAAGTCTAAGGTACAAAATAAAACATCATCAAACAATTATGCCCTTCCTTGCATTCAGCTCTCCTCACTTCTAAGAGGCCTTTTCAATCTTCATATGTGCGCTTCTCCCCCTCGCTCATGAGTTCTCTGCTTCGTCTATTTACACAATCATGTGTTGCACTCCCCTACATGATCGGTGTATAATCCACTTGTCCACCCGTTTTTATGACACATCTCCACTAACTATAGATAACGTTACACGAAGGAGGAGAAAAAAGGTTACTGCTTATTTTGTTGTAAGTCATAAAGACGAAGTCTGGGAGGCAAGCCTCATTTTCATCTTGTTTTGAAAGTGCAAGTGGACATTTATCCAAAGTCTATAAGATTTCATATTTTATATCCTCTTGATCGGCAACATACAGCCCTGGCAAGAATTGAAATGACCAGTTTTCCATGAGACCAGTGTTGCCAAATTAGAGACTTTGTCGCTAGATTTAGCGACTTTTTGACGGCCCTGGCGACAAAAAAACTCATCTAGCGCCTTTAGCGACTTTTTGGTGCATTTAGGGACTTTTTAAAACACACATTTTCAGTGACAAATTCAGTGTTTTTCCACATAATTCTGACTCTGCACCGCCGTCAGAAGCGTTTCCCACAGTTAAGCAGGGCTGCAGATTAGCTCCGATCTCCAATCAGTATCTAGCACCTCCCATTTGTACTGTGGACGAAGGCATGTGGCCACGTTTTCTGTAGATCAGCGCGCCGTTCGTGACGCTGTGACGTCATGCGTAACGTGATGACATCATCTAGCGACTTTTAGCGACTTTTCAGCGAGCCCATAGCGACTTTGGCTGATTTTCTATTGGCAACACTGCATGGGACTCAGGCCTGGATATTGGGCTGGCCATGACAGGGCCTTGATCTGGTGGTTCTCCATCCACACCTAGATTGAGCGCACTGCGTGGCTTGGAGCCTTGTGCTGCTGAGGGACGTAACGACACGGAGGGAGATCACAGCCCTTAGAGCCTTGTTCAGCTGAGGGACGTAACGGAGGGAGATCACAGCCCTTAGAGCCTTGTGCTGCTGAGGGACGTAACGGAGGGAGATCACAGCCCTTAGAGCCTTGTTCAGCTGAGGGACGTAACGGAGGGAGATCACAGCCCTTAGAGCCTTGTTCAACTGAGGGATGTAACAGTAACAGTGTGACACGGAGGGAGATCACAGGCCTTGCCTGACACATTAGGTAATCAAGAAGTTGGCAAATTGCCCCTCACATAGACACACACACACACACACACACACACACACACACACACACACACACACACACACACACACACACACACACACACACACACAGGTCAATAAATCATAGCAGGTTGCACAGACAGGTGACTGCTGGTGTGTGTGAAGGAGACAGGGTGTGTGTGTGTGTGTGTGTGTGTGTGTGTGTGTGTGTGGGTGTGTGTGTGTGTGAGTGTGTGTGTGTGTGTGTGTGTGTGTGTGTGTCTGGGGGGGGGGGACGAAAGGTGACTGCAGGCCAGGGTCATGGGCTACAACAACACACACTACTGCGGCACTCTGTGTGTGTGTGTGTGTGTGTGTGTGTGTGTGTGTGTGTGTGTGTGTGTGTGTGTGTGTGTGTGTGTGTGTGTCCGCGTGTTCTGCATTTCTCCGCTAACTTTTCCTGGTTACCTCATGCAGTAGCTATGTCAGCCATCTAGGACACACAAACACACAAACACACACACACACACACACACACACACACACACACACACACACACACACACACACACACACACACACACACACACACACACACACACACACACGCACACACACACACACACGCACACACACACAGTCCTGCCCCCTCTCATGCAGTAGCTATGTCAGCCTTGCTCCCCGTCCCCTTATAAAGCACACACACACACACACACACACACACACACACACACACACACACACACACACACACACACACACATTCTCTCTCTCTCAAAAAAGAAAAAACACACACAGATTGTCCCCTCCAGGCCATTCCAGGTGATACGCCTCTCTCTTACACACACACTTACACACACTCTTAGGCCCTCGATAAGCTGCAGGATACACTTACGTGGGCACAAACGCGTTGCCGTGTGTATTTCAGTGTTAGATACTGCAGGCATATACGTGCATTCGGTGCAATATCCTCAAAATTGCTGGGGG
>NW_026945621.1:1067500-1075000 GCF_034702125.1 Engraulis encrasicolus | reverse complement strand
CTACTATTTACCCATAACAAATGGTGCATTTCTGAGCCCTTTTTAATTTGTACCACTGAAGGCATTTGATAATGCTTCATCATATTTTAGAAATAGGGCCTATGTGCCTACATATTCCTTTTATATATCAAATGTTGATCATTCTGAAATTGTTTCAGTTGTTTAGGACTTGTTTAGGACTGAAATTATGTCTGCATACTATCAGTGCTGCAAACACATAGGCTATTCAACACACTTTAAAAACACACTGAAAAGATACGGCCATAGTAGCCTACTAAAAACATTTTGTTCATAATAATGCTGATTAATAAATGGTGATCTTAAATTTTCATACGGACATCCTTAGATTTGACTTGGTATATCACGGCCGACCATCAACTTCAAAAGTAGATCTCGGGGAGATCACGTGACGCGTTGATGGAACTGCACGCGTGTTGAGTGAGCTCCTGACATTCAGCCCTTTTTTCAGTATTTATTCGCTAATATCAGAAAACATATTTTATATTTCGCCTGTTTATCTTTCTAAATGTCACTGACACGCAGGCAGTTGACTTTAACGCCATCTTCTACCTCCCAAAAGAGGAAAGTAAAGACCGGGGACAATCGAGCTAAGCCAGCAGGTGCTAACTTCGCTATGGAAAGACTGGAGGTTATTCTTAAATCTGAAATGGCTACGATGAGGAGTGAATTATCCACGCACATGGCGACTATGTGCTCAAAAATCGATGCCCTGTCTGGTGAGCAAAGAACCCAGAAAACAATTCTACAACGTCACGACAAGCGTCTTGATACTGTTGAGCAGCAACTTGTTGAGCTGCAGGACCGTAGCCGACGCAGTAATGTTCGTTTAGTTGGTCTGCCCGAAGGCTTGGAAAAAGACGACCCGGTGGGCTTCATCAAACGGTCGCTGCCAGTCTGGCTACCCGCTTTGAAGGACGAGAACATCGAAATTGAAAGAGCCCATCGCATTTATGCAAACCCCTCTCGAGGCAGCTCTAAAACACCGCGGATTAAGACACCCGAAAAACCACGAGTATTCATCTTCAAACTTCTCCGTTTCAACGATCGAGACATGATTCTCCAGGCAGCCAGGGACCAGGGGGGTGTGCAGTTGGAGGATGAGACGAGCCTCAGCCTCTTCCCTGACTACTCGCCGGTCACTGCGAAGAAGCGTGCAGCATTCAAGACCGTGAAGAAGGAACTTAGGAGGAAGGGATACCAATTCTTCCTCCAGTATCCGGCGATTCTAAAGGTGACTCTGAAAGGGGGGGCTACGGAATATTTCCATACGCCAGAGGAGGCCAGTGCTTTTTGCGACTCTCTGGAGGATTTCCTCCCCATTGACGTGAATGACACGGAATGATGCGAGGCTGCCTTCTATGGGACATTGTAAGTTACGTGCAGGCTTCTGTTAGTCCATCCACCCTGGCTTAGATTGAAAAAAAAAACCTTTAGCCTGTCTTGTGATGTTTTAGGAAGTAATGTCCACCGATACATCCTAATTGGGCTATATTTGGGACAGTCTAATCTTTCTCCTCTTCTATTTAGCACTTTCTCCAGTGAAATGGGAGAACAGGCGACTTTATTATTTTTTTTACTTATTTTTATTTTGTTTACATTTGTATTCATACAACCATCATTTAATTTCATTATACAGTATTGGCTTAAGAGCTACTGAGCTGATAAGTTTTTTGATTTTCACTATAAGGGCTTATGTCGGCACCTGTAGCGTGCAATCCATTGCTGATGTCACGGATTCATGTAAGGGAACAGGGCAGACATGGGCGTGTTCTATGCCCAGTCTGCGTTGGGTTTAGGGGTAGGGTCAAGTTCTATGACCCAAGGGTGGGAGAAGGGTGGGATGGCGGTGAGCACCTTAAAAGAAATGTACATTGTTTAATTTTATTTTTGGCTTCATTCCAAGTATTTGACAGTTATGACTAACCTAAACATTTTGAGTTGGAATGTGAATGGCTTAAACGGACCTCATAAACGTGCATGCTGTCTGGAACTTTTAAAAAGAAGAAAGATAGATTTAGCTTTGATTCAGGAAACCCATCTTAAAAAGGAAGATGTTCACAGATGTAATAACAAATTTTATAAAGTTATTTCTGCTTCTAGTGCCACTGATAAAACTAAAGGTGTTATGATACTACTACGAAGGAATTTAAGAATGGATATTATTGAGCATGACAATGATACGGATGGAAGAATAGCTCATGTTAAGGCTTTGGTGGGGAACAGGAAGGTGGCCTTTCTTTCTGTTTATGCCCCCTCCACTTATGATCCTGCATTCTTTTCAATGCTCACAAATTATCTTCTTAATATGGCAGGCTATGAGATTGTACTGGGATCGGATATGAATGCTGTCATGTCGCATGAGGAGGACCGGTCAGGGGAAAGTGAATCTCATTTACAAGCAGCGTGCACTGATAAACTCAGAAGCTGTATTTCTGCATTGTCTCTAGTAGATTCATGGCGTTTTCTTAATGTCACAGCCAAGGCATATACATTCTATTCTTCAAGACATAAATCATATTCCAGGATCGACTTCATATTTATTTCCTGTTCTCTCTCCTCATCTTGTCAAAGCTCAGATATTTGCCCCATGTCTTTGTCTGACCATGATAGCAATGTCATTAACCTCAAATTAATCAATCAACCCCCACGTGCTCCACGGTGGCGATTTAACCCTACGCTACTTCGAGATGAAAACTTCTGTAAGTCTTTTAAAACTGAGCTCTTGGAGTTTATTAGCATTAATCAAGGGACAGTGGCAGACCCCCGCATACTCTGGGATGCAGTCAAGGGCTTCATTCGCAACTTCTCAATTTCTTTTGCGTCACATCTTAAAAAATCAAGAATGAAGAGAATAGCTGATCTGGAATCGCAGCTTAAGATATTAGAAGGAAAAAATCAAGCGTCGTTCTCTGAACAAATGGCCACTAAAATTAGAATATTAAAAACTGAGTTAAACCAATTACTTAGAGTTAAAGCAGAGTTTCTTATTCAAAGGACCAGACAAAACTACTACTTTAATGGGAGCAGGCCAAGCCATCTCTTAGCCCTGCAACTGCGTAATAATGAAAAGTATGCAAATATACCTGCGATACGGCTATGCTCTGGTGAGCTCACCAATGATCAACAGGACATAAACAATGCTTTCCAATCTTTCTATTCTAATTTATATACTTCTGAATCTACATGTGACAATGCAACCATATCATCTTTTCTTTCTTCTCTTAATTTGCCTACTCTATCTACTGATGAGTCAGAGACTTTAGGTCAACCAATTACTCTTCAAGAACTGAAAGAATCACTGAAACTTATGAATAAAGGTAAATCACCAGGACTGGATGGTATTCCAATTGAATTATATTCAAGCTTCTGGACAGAGCTTGGCCCAATATTACTAGACATGATAAATCATTCAATTAAACATGGAGCATTCAGACAGGACATTAATACATCTATTATATCCCTGTTGTTAAAAAAAGATCTGGACCCAACCTCCTGTGCTAATTATCGCCCAATCTCACTGATTGGAGCAGATATTAAACTATATGCCAAAGTATTGTCAAAACGTTTAGAGTCGGTCATTACCAAGTTGGTTCATGAAGATCAGACTGGTTTTATCAAAACACGCTCTGCATCTGATAACATACGCCGTCTTTTACATATCATTTATTCAGCTGATCAAACAGATAATTCTTGTGGAGTGTTCTCATTAGATGCAACTAAAGCTTTTGACCGCTTGGAGATTAACTATCTGTGGTCTGTACTAGAACATATGGGCTTGGGTCGCGACTTCATTAACATGGTAAAAGTACTATATTGTAATCCAAAAGCGTCTGTTTTAACGGGACAATTATGTTCAAGCTCTTTTTCCTTGGGAAGGGGCACGCGTCAGGGCTGCCCACTCTCACCATTGCTATTTGCTTTGTCATTAGAACCTCTAGCTCAGGCTGTCCGTCAATCAGAGCAAATTGTACCCATTAAAGTAAGAAAAACATCTCATCACATCTCTTTGTATGCTGATGATATACTTTTATTTGTTAACGAACCCACTTCATCAGTACCTCATATCATGTCATTGTTTAATAATTTTAGTGATCTTTCAGGTTACAAGATAAATTGGAGCAAATCTTGTTTTCTACCACTTAACTTTGACCCTGTCTCTGTGCCTCTTCCAAGTGCCGCACCCATTGTTACGTCATTTAAATATTTAGGGATTGACATATATCCCTCATTACATGATATTGCCAGTAAAAACTTCAAGAAAATTCTTTCTGAAGTTAGCACAGATCTATCAAACTGGTCATCTTTGCCTAAGTCAGTATATGCACGGATTTCAGTTATCAAAATGAACATTTTACCACGAGTTAACTTTTATAGTGCAATGATACCCTTACCACCCCCTGCACACTTTTGGGACAATATCAACTCCATTTTAAGGAAATATATTTGGAATGGGAAACGTGCAAGGATTAAGCTGCCCACTATGCAACGTTCTAGGCACGATGGCGGTTTATCTCTTCCTGACTTTAAAGTCTATGCCCAAGCTTTTGCGTTGCGCCCCATATCTGTCTGGTTTGATTCAAAGAAAAATGTGGCATGGAGAGATATTGAAGAATCAATGGTCACCCCGTATAACTTAAGAGATTTGGTTTTTTGTAATGTTCCTACTCGACAATGTGCTCTCCGTTTTGGTCCAATCATAGCCCACTTGTTATCCACTTGGAAGGTTGTAGAAAGACAAGCAGGATCTATGTCAAAATGGCATCATCACTTTCCACTTTTCAATAATAATGGCTTTTTGTCTGGGAGTACCCCATTTAGATCTTCTCAGTGGGCAGAAT
Source organism: Engraulis encrasicolus (assembly GCF_034702125.1). Taxonomy (NCBI): domain Eukaryota; kingdom Metazoa; phylum Chordata; class Actinopteri; order Clupeiformes; family Engraulidae; genus Engraulis; species Engraulis encrasicolus. The sequence goes on along the minus strand of NW_026945621.1, from coordinate 1,070,141 downwards.
GTAATATTACAACTCTTGGAGACCTATATGATGACAAAGGCTTGAGAACCTTTCAGGACCTAAGATCTAAGTACAATATACCGGCCTCCACTTTCTATTTCTACTTGCGCATCAGATCAGCTCTTAAGGCTCTTGGTGTTCCTTTTAACACCAAACTACCAGTGCATAGTATCCGTAATGTTATATACTTCAATGACTTCATCCCTTCTTCTGCATCATCTATTTATTCCTTCCTGATGAAGAATCTATACAAGCCTCTTGGAGTAATAGCAGTTTGGTCAAAAGATTTAGGATGTGAACTGGAGGATACCTTTTCTGATCACACATGGGAGACAATTACTATGTCATCTAAGAACCCTAATCATCAAATGATCCATTGGAAACTAGCACATAGAGTATATTTAACACCACTTAAGAGATTTCATATGCGTCTGGCTAACTCACCCAATTGTACTTTGTGTTTGGATGGAAAGGTGGGAACCTTCTTGCATTTTTTTTGGGAATGCTCCTCATTGGCGCCCTTCTGGCGACAGCTAGCTGGTGACATTTCTGCTCTGATAGGCACTGATATTGTTTTAACCCCAAGTTTATTTTTTTTAAATGATTATTCAAACCTCTCACTGACACTTTTCCAGAGCAACCTACTGCTGGCTGCTTTTACTGCAGCAAAAAAAATGTTGGTCAGCCGATGGAATCCCCCCCATGTTATGTGCAGACGTGTGTGGGCTCTCAGTTTGTTGGACGTTGTGTCGATGGAGCTCGCTACTGCGCGCATGCATGGGGCCAAATCACAGACTTTGAGGAGGTGGAGTCGGGCATTTGAGGACATCAAGACATTTGTTGCTGGTGGGGGGGTCTAAAGAAAGAACAATGTAAAAAAAAAAAAAAAAAAAAGATCTTGAGAACAATGTATGTTTTGTTTTTATTTTAATTTATTTTTTCTATTCTTTATTTGCGGGTGCTCACCACTGGGAGGGGTGGGGGCATATGTTCTATGTTTGTTGTTGATATGTAAGAAAAAAATAAAAAACAATTGATCAAAAAAAAAAAAAAAAAAAAAAAAAAAAAGTAGATCTCGGTTAAAAAAAAGGTTGGGCACCCCTGAAATAGGAGATGAAGAAACAGGTAGTGCGAGAGGAGACACACACACACACACACCCACACACGCACACACACGCACACACACGCACACACACGCACACACACACTGTAGATAGCATACTTTTCTTTACTGTTGAAACACACTACAAACTACAAACACATTTGTCGACTGTCATTGATTTAATATGACTTTAACTGATAACGTCATGGAATATGGCCAGGACAGCAATACAGATTCGCGACACCTTGCGTTGCTTTGTGCTGTGTCGCGTTGCGTCGCGTCGTGTCGCGTCACGGTCTGTCTGATCAAAACATTCATAGTTTACCCACCTCTAATTTGACCACTACAGCCCTGAATATGGTCACCCTGTTTTTCACAAGACATCTTCAATTAGTGTCTAGGCTCCTACAAGAACAAAAATTCTCAATATTTAGCATATTCATCTATACAATGTGTGATTTTCATCGCTTTATCATTTTTAAATGTTTAGTCACATCTTTAAAGGAAGACAGTCACAAATACACAAGACGTTTGACAGGCTCCAGGCCACTGCTGATTGATCCTGATGCCACTGTCTGTGCGAAAGCTTGATCTCTCCTGATTAATTTGATATCAGTAATAATTATAAAGTGATGGTTCATTATTGTAAAGACTTACCGGATGTTTCTTTCTGTTGCTAACTGGCCTCCAAGGCACATCTACAGTACCTGTATAAAAATCCTGTAAAAACCTATAAAAACTAGCCAAATGCCATGGCTATAAAAAGTCTACCTACCCCTGTTCAAATGGCAGGTTTTTGTATTGTAAAAAAAAAAACCTTGAAACTTTTTCAACCTTTATCTAGCCTACCTAGCCTGTACTATAACCTGCACAATGCAATTGAAACACGAGTCCGAAGCTTTAACGGAAAGAAAATAGTCAAAATCTTAAATGAAAATGGTTTCATGAATATGCACACCCTTAAACGAATACTTCTTTGCAGCACCTTTGGCTTTTCGGGTAAATGTCTATCATCAGCATGACACATGTTGATGAGGTGTAATATTTGCCCACTCCTCTTTGCAAAAGCTCTCGAAATCTGACAGATTGTGAGCCAAAAACATTACAAGATGGAAAGAGTTGTGAAATTATGTCTTTTTCTGTAATTTGGCAAACTTCAACAGTCTTGTTGCTGATTTGTTTTTAAAGCTTTAGTAATAGGCTGCTTTGGTGATTGGCTGCTTTGCTGATTGGTTGCTTTGGTGATTGGCTGTTTTGGTGATTGGCTGCTTTGGTGATTGGTTGCTTCGCTGATTCGCTGCTTTGGTGATTGGCTGCTTTGGTGATTGGCTGCTTCGCTGCGCAAACTGAACAAGTAGAGTATCATTTTAACCGCATCGTAGCGCTAACACTGCAAGAGCTGCGCAAAACGGACAACTTCACATCCATTCATCATGTCCTGTCACCTGATCAGTGCACTACATTGGGAGATGTTATCCATCACTCACCAAACTCGCCTGATCTTACATTGATTGATGAGAACAATAGATCAGTTGTCAT
>NW_026945621.1:1057500-1062500 GCF_034702125.1 Engraulis encrasicolus | reverse complement strand
GGCGGCCCCCTACTTGTCCTCTGCGACTTCAACATACACCTAGACAAGCCGTACGCCACAGACTTCATAGACATTCAACTCGCCAGCTGCCCCCCGACTCACAAGAGTGGTAACCAGCTCGACCTGATCATGACTAAGGACTGCCAAGCGGACAACATCAAGGTAACACCAATGCATGTTTCAGACCATTTTTTCCTCCATTTCACCACCTCCCTACCCAACCCTACCCTCACCCCCCTCCCTTGGTCACATATAGGCGGAATCTACGCAACCTGTCATGCACTAGCTTTGCATCAGTGGTGGCAGATGCCTTGCCCTCAGCAAGCGTGCTCTCCTCACTCGATGTTGACACTGCTACGGATTCGCTCAGCTCCACACTGACCTCCTGCCTCGACAACCTGTACCAACTAGTCACTAAACCTGCAAGACCTTCACAACCGCGACCATGGCTGACAGAGACCATCCGAGCTCTACGTACCACCCTCAGAGCGGCGGAAAGGAAATGGCGCAAATCCCGCAACCCATCTGACCTCGAAAAACTTAGATAGATCTCTACTAGCCTCCTTGTCGTCGTCCCCCCAACCCCCCCGGCTGCCACAGACAACTTCGCCACCTTTTTCACGGAAAAGACGGCAAATATTAGCAAGAATTCGCAATTAGCAAGAATTCTGTGAGCCGCCCTCCACCCCAGAAGATACCCCCCTGGCAAGCATGCTGACTCCTACAACACTCCATGAATTCTTCACTCTACTCTCTGAGGAAGACTCATCTCAAGGAGCCGTCCCACTACCAGACCTGTGCTGACACAATATTCTACACAACGACTGGTCCAGGCCACGGTCCTGTCCCGCATTGACTACTGCAACTCACTCATGACAGGTCTACCTGCTTGTGCGCTAAAACCTCTGCAGATGATCCAGAATGCGGCGGCACGCTTGATATTCAATCAACCCAAAAGGACCCATGTTACTCCTCTGTTTATTGAGTTGCACTGGCTACCGATCGCCACCCGGATCAAGCACAAGGCATTGACCCTTGCCTACAAAACCATCGCAGGAACGGCCCCAGCTTATCTGACGGACCTACTAATGTTACTGGAAGGGAACTGCGCTCATCCAGCACAAGCCGTCTGGCTCTGCCATCCAGTCGCTCTAGGTACTCCCAAGACTGTTCTCCGTTGTTGTACCCTAGTGGTGGAATGGTCTCCCAGAGGCAGCAAGACTAAGCACATCTCTTGCAGCCTTCAAGAAACAAGTAAAGACCTTCCTCTTTCGAGAGAATCTACTAGACTACTGATTGAGCTGGCCTAGCCCCAGGGCAGACTCTAAACATGATGTTTAGTTTAGTTTAGTTTAGTTTAGTTTAGTTTAGTTTAGTTTAGTTTAGTTTAGTTTAGTTTAGTTTAGTTTGTGTGTTGTGTGTGTGTGTGGGTGTGAGTGCGTGTGGGTGCGTGTGTGCGTGTACATGTGCATGTTTGTTTATATGTGCGTGTGTGTTTGTGTGTGTGTGTTTGTGTGTGTGCTGTGTGTGTACTCTTTATTAATTAAAAAAAAAAAAACGAACCCCTCTTCGCAACTGCACTTGTTGTTCTGTACATTTCCTGTGCACTTCGTATTTGCTTGTGATGTTGGCTTGATTATGTCCTCTTTTGACAGTCGCTTTGGTTATAAAGCGTCTGCCAAATGCAATGTAATATTTATGAGTGTGTGTGTGTTATATTGTGAATGTGATGATGTGACTTTGTGCGTGTGTGTGTGCACTTGTGTGTGTGTGTGTGTGCGTGTGTGTGTGTATGCGTGCACGCTCGTGCGTATGTGTGCGTGACAGCTGGATGACTGCTCTCTGTGCTGAGAAATAGGCCTACACACACACACACACACACACACACACACACACACACACACACACACACACACACACACACACACACACACACACACACACACATATACACACATACAAACACACACACACACACACACACACACACACACACACACACACACACACACACACACACACACACACACACACACACACACACACACACACACACACACACACACACACACACACACACACAATCTCTGTGCAGAGTAACTTAATAGCCCCTACACAAGTGTCTTGTGTGTGTGTGTGTGTGTGTGTGTGTGTGTGTGTGTGTGTGTGTGTGTGTGTGTGTGATCAATATCGTTTCCAGACTGAATTTACGTCAGCTCCTCACTCATGGCCCCATCGATCGCAGGAGCCCCGATTAAAGAGTGTGTGTGTGTGTGTGTGTGTGTGTGTGTGTGTGTGTGTGTGTGTGTGTGTGTGTGTGTGTGTGTGTGTGTGTGTGTGTGTGTGTGTGTGCGTGCGTGCGTGCGTGCGTGCGTGCGTGCGTGTGATAATAATAGCTGAGTCATTGTGCCTCATGTTTCAAGTTTCAATTCAAGCTGATTGTGTTACATTACACTATGGATGTGTGTGTTTGTGTGTTTGGGTGTTTGTGTGTGTGTTCGTGTGTTTGCATGTTTGTATTGTGTATGTGACTAGCCGTGTGTATTTGTGTTTTTGTGTATGTGAGTGATTCTACGATTCGACTGCGCTTTTGTCAAAAGCAAAATGTCAATTATCAGTATTTTTTTTCAACTAAATGACCTAGATGTTTACATAGTGTATATATTTAAGTTTCCAAACAAACAAACACATTGCCAAGCTTAATCTTAAATCATTTGATAAATACTCTAATGAAAGCGAACATTTGCTTAATTATTTTGTCAACAGTGTTATGGGCAAATACTATGTCATTTCAAATATATATAAAATACTACAGAGTTGAAACAACATACGTTTGAAAGTGCTTATGTCCCTTAACAATAATGTTGTCATTAATCTGTGCAACTGATATAGAAAATGTGATTGTTGAGTGTCATAAGTAGGATTTTATGATTCACTGTGATACAGACTGACACATTTTTCATTATAAATCCCTGTAACGTCTGATTTGAATTCAGTCACCCTCCTTACACAAGACTTCCTTCTCCAGAGATAATCCCTAGTGTCTGTTCATAGGATTTTCCCAACACATAAGGGATCAATAGCACAAAAACACTTTCAAAACAGTCAACCGTGTTACTCAACTGTGTTACGGTCAACAGTGCAGGGGAACAAGTCGGCACTTTTTTAGGAGAAAAAACAGAGCAGACAAACCCATCTCCCTAGAACACAAATTATTTTGTTTGTTTGTCTGTCAATATGGAGATAAATTTGCAAGAACATACTCCTCCTCAACTGTCATAGCTGATGCATAACACGGCTTGACATTTCAGCCATTTTTCTGGTGTTGTGCTAACTAATCAATCATCAATCAATTCATGTATTTGTATGCTTTTGTATGTGTTTTTCTACATGTGATTTCTAATTCAGATTCTTATGAATATGTTGATAACACAGTTGACAAGCAATTTTCCCGCTATGAGAACATGAAAAAGAATGGATTAAATTATGGAAGGATGGAGCTCAAAACTTACCAAAAAGTCTTCCCATATCCTGCCAAAGAGGTTATGACATCACGTGATGTTATTCGTATGGCCCAAGACCAAACCATTACTGATCCTACTTCCACTATATCAACAGTCACACACGCACACGCACACGCACACACACACACGTCGTCAGTAGCTTTGGTGTTCTTCAGGAGTCACTACACACTGTTCAGCAGTTGAGAGGACAGTATTGTTAATCAGGACAACACACACACACACACACACACACACTCAGTATTGTTAATCAGTACAGCGGTGCAATGTGAAGGAGAAGCGTGCTTCAGTGCAATGGTGCCACCTGCTCTTCTGTGCAGGGGTGTAATGGTGCAACTGTGCTTTCTGTGCAACGTGCTTATACGTGCTTTAGTGTAATGTTGCAACGTGCTTCTCTATGCTTTAGTGCAATGGGGCAACGTGCTTGTATGTGCTTCAGTGCAATGGTGCAACGTGCTTATCTATTCCTTACTGCAATGGTGCAACGTGCTTGTTCCTGCCTTATTGCAATGGTGCAACGTGCTTTTAGGTGATTTAGTGCAATGGTGCAACGTGCTTTTAGGTGCTTTAGTGCAATAGTGCAACGTGCTATTCTGTGCTTTAGTGCAATGGTGCAACGTGCTATTCTGTGCTTTAGTGCAATGGTGCAACGTGCTATTCTGTGCTTTAGTGCAATGGTGCAACATGCTTCTCTGTGCTTTAGTGCAACGTGCATCTCTGTGCAGGGGTGTATTTGGTGCAATGTGCCCCTCTGTGCTTTAGTGCAATGGTGCAACATGCTTCTCTGTGCTTTAGTGCAATGGTGCAACGTGCTTTTCTGTGCTTTAGTGCAATGGTGCAACGTGCTATTCTGTGCTTTAGTGCAACGTGCATCTCTGTGCAGGGGTGTATTTGGTGCAATGTGCCCCTCTGTGCTTTAGTGCAATGGTGCAACATGCTTCTCTGTGCTTTAGTGCAATGGTGCAATGTGCCCCTCTGTGCTTTAGTGCAATGGTGCAACATGCTTCTCTGTGCTTTAGTACAATGGTGCAACATGCTTCTCTGTGCAGGACTAATTTTGGGCCCTATGTACAATCAGCTCCAATGGACCCCCCCCCCCCCCCCCCCACCCATATATCTACATAAATCGGACTGTGTGTGGGCCCCCTATATACATGGGGCCCTGGTGACTCAGTCACACTTTGCCCCCTGAAGGACACCCCTGTGGGTCCAACGTGCTCGTCTGACAATGAATCTGCAGATCTCTCTGAGGACGTCCCCACATAAAACAACACACACACACACACACACACACACACACATACACACACACACACGCAAGCACACACACACACACGCACGCGCACACACACGCGTGCACACACACACAAGCACACACGCACGCACACACGCACGCATACATACACACACACGCACACACATACACACACACATACGCACACACGCACACACACACACACACACACACACACACACACA
>NW_026945621.1:1047500-1052500 GCF_034702125.1 Engraulis encrasicolus | reverse complement strand
CAGGAGGGCAGAGGCTGAGAGGAAAGATGAGGAGAGGATGAGAGGAGAACAGAGGAGAGGATGAGAGGAGAACAGAGGAGAGGATGTGAGGAGAGGAGAGGAGAATGACCCATCATTATTTCACTCTCCTGCTGTGTGTGTGTGTGTGTGTGTGTGTGTGTGTGTGTGTGTGTGTGTGTGTGTGTGTGTGTGTGTGTGTGTGTGTGTGTGTGTGTGTGTGTGTGTGTGTGTGTGTGTGTGTGTGTGTGAGAGAGAGAGAGAGAGAGAGAGAGAGAGAGTGTATGTGTTTTTTTTTTTCTTTTCTAAGACCCACATAAAAGCTGAGTGGGGAAAAATCATTTTCTAAAAGAGACTGAGATTTTTTCAGCATTTTTCAGTTTTTTGACCCACGGACAAAAACTGGGTACAAAAGCCTTCGTCTGAACGTCCTTCCAGTTTCTAGTCATCATTTGTGGAGCACACGGTCGGCACATGTGTGTCAATGTGAGATACATGAAGTCACACGGTCGGCACTTGTGTGTCAATGTAAGATACATGAAGTCACACTGTTTCATATCACACTTCATAATGATCATTTGCATTGCATTACACTTCATAATGAATACTATACAGTATATAGTAACACTGCTTTAATCCAATACATTGCATTATATTACTTTACACTTACTTAGCCTATATAAAATCACATTGCTACCACCTACACGAATTGGTTCATGCATGTTTACTCAAACGCAGGGATGGGGAGCCTACTATGAACAAAAAACAGGATTTCCCCCTTCACTTTAGGCCTATATTGAAGGACATCATCTTAGAAAGAGACCCCACCTTCTCTAGGTCTCCTGAATATAACATCATTGTAATGTAAATGTAATTCTACTTAATATGTCATATTTCATGTGAATAATTCACATAACATTGAAATCATATCGGGGGCCAGATAAAAATGGCCTCAAGGGCCGCAAACGGCCCTCGAGACAGAGGTTCCACAGCCCTGGCCCTCGAGACATAGTTTCCCCCACCCCTGGCTCTCGAGACATAGGTTCCCTCCCCTGGCCCTCGAGACATACACAGCAAATCGGCCGGTGTTAAATCAACTCCCATAGAGTTAAATTTAACACTTTTCCTGAGTTTATATAATGCTCACCGGTTCCGAGTTAAATCAACACTATGGATAGTGTAAATAGTTTAACTCTATTTCAGTGTTACTTCTTTAACACCCACAGTGTTACATTTTAACTCTATTCTAGTGTATTTTTCACACCAATTTTTCACTTGATGTGTTAACATCTTAACACCCACAGTGTTCTATTTTTAACACATTTGAGTGTTGAATTCCTCACCAATTAGTGTTAAAGCTTTTCACTTTAAGTGAAACATCTGAACACCCACAGTGTTCTATTTTTAACACATTTGAGTGTTGAATTAGCTTAGCTCAACTCACTATAGGGCAGTGGTTCTCAAACTTTTTCCATCATTCCCCCCTTCAGAGGGTCTGAATGCTTCCGAGCCCCCCCTCGCGCAGACTGATTTTGCGATCGCTGCGCAGAATCAAAGGAAAGGTGAGATTATACAAAGAGGGACTGCAGTCGAATGCAGATGTGTATTCATTTCTTATGCTATTCAAATTCATGACAATTAATAATACAATATAATAATGATAATATAATGTTGGTGAGGACTTTAAATTTATTGACTTATTGGCGCGACAGGAAATCATTAAAAAAAACCCTCAAAATCAGATGTCACACGCCCCCCTTGAGATGCCTCCGCGCCCCCCCAGGGGGGCTTACGCCCCACTTTGAGAAACACTGCTATAGGGGTTACCATGTAACACTAATTGGTGTTATGTTATACAATAAATACTGCTTTTTCTAAAATGTTCAGATTCTGTACTGCGTTGAGTGCACATTTACATACAGTACATGAAATATACAATCTAAATTAAATTATTAAATTGTGGCACCTCCCATTCCCCACCATGACTGAGACAACTGTGGCATGGAACCAGGCCATCACACTGCTCTATTGAATTGATAGACCGAATTATCCATAACCACAGAGAAACTCAAGTATCTGCAGTATGTGCAATATTATTACCATTTGATAGTTGTAGTCTCCTGGATAATAGTACATTAACCAGTGTGCATAGAATACTCTGGTTGAGCATAATTAGACAAACCTGAAATTTCTTGATCAAGTAAGCAACCCTCCAAAAAGGATACCCGCTACCATAATACTCACTACCAACTAAATAGCTAGCCAGCCAACAAACCAGTCCACCGGCCAACCAAAAGAGTCAGTTGTCAGCTAGCCAGCCAAAGAGCCGGCTAACCAACCAACACTCATTTAGTCAGCCAACTAACCAACAAACAAGTCAGCTGTATGGCTAGCCAGCTAACAAACCAGCCATCCAGTCAACCAAAAGAGTCAGTTAGCCAGCCAACCAGCTGGCCAACAAACAGTCAGTTGGTCGGTCAGTTAGCTCACTAACCAACAAGCCGGACAGAGAGCCAGCGAACCAGTCATTTAGGCAAGCAACTCAAGCATTGTGACAGTCTGAGTTTATATAGAGGTGAAAGTTAACCATGTGACCAGAGTAATCAGGCATGTGGCAGCTGCAGGTAGTAATTCAATGAACTTGTAACAGTCCTATGTACTCAAGTGAGGTCAGGTACTAATTGACAGATTGATTGGGCACTACCATTGTTCCTGGTTGATGGTAGGCAATGTCAATCATGTCATGCAGCATTTGACTTTCAATTGTGCAATGGCACTTCACAAGATAGCCTAATTTTGTTTACTAGGTGGCAATATTCTGATTTAAAATTGGATGCTGGAGTTTTGGCGTGCACATCCAAGCCAAAGGCATTCGCAGGTGCCAACTTAAGAAAGTGTTTGTGTAGCACATTGGTTGCAACTTAATTTATTGGAAGCAGAACCAGCAACATTTCCAATCATAGACCTTCTTCTAATTAGGCCTGGCAATTAGTAATTACAATCAGTCATGGCCAGGAGCAACCCAAAGTGACATACAGATATGCAACATTGGTTACTGTCCCTAGGGTAATGCCGGGTTAGGAGGGATTAGAACCTGCAACTCTCTGATTTTAAGTCCACCTCCCTAACCATTAGGCCAAGGCAGCCACATAATGCACCCAATCATGGCCTAGAGCCATGAAGCACCTGTTATAACAGCACAGTAGTTAACTGTGATATGACGAAAAGTCTCTCTGGATTTCACAGTAACAAATTATGGCAGAATGTCACAGTATGTTACTGTGAAATGAATGCAATTAGTAGCCAGTAACTCCCTGTGAGTTCACAGTAAGATATTGTTACACACTTGAAGTGGGCGAAAGTTCAATGGGGAGGCATGTCAGTTGGGTTGAAGGTTGACGCCTTTACAGTAGTTAACTGTGATACGACGAATTCACAGTATGTTACTGTGAAATTAATGCAATTAGTAGCCAGTAACTCCCTGTGAGTTCACAGTAAGATATTGTTACACACTTGAAGTGGGCGAAAGTTCAATGGGAAGGCATGTCAGTTGGGTTGAGGGCTGACGCCTTTACTCAAAGTGATACACAAATATACAATGTTGGTTGCTGTCCCTAGGGCAATGTAGGGTTTGGAGGGATTTGAACTTGCAACTCACTGAATTTAAGTCCACCTTCCTAACCATTAGGCCAAGGCTGCCACATCACACAACCTGGGCCTTCAGAGACTTCATGGACATTTACAGCAAACTATTTAGTCATCAACTTCTTGTTTGCTACATGTCTTCCCATGCTTGGTCATCTCCTTTTTTCTCACTTCCTCATGTCAATATGTACAACCTGAGGGGGAGGGGCTTAGGACATATGGGCTTCAGATCGTGTCCCATCATGCAATGCACTTATGGAGAGCCACTTAAGTTCAAAATATTACTCCTTGTTATATTCTGTGTTTATTGTAGGGGTTGTACTATTTAAAGTGGTACACAAGAAAAATGACCATATTCCCACCGTCATGAAGATGGTCATGTATATCTCCCAATATATAAAAGCTCATTCTCCTGTCATTTGACAGAGAGTGAGGAACACGTAGTCAACTGATGATGGGTGTATACATGTATATCACAAGACATTAAGAATGAAATAATTTGCTGAAAATGTCAATGAAAGGTGTGATTGTAATGAAGAGCCCAACCTGTCTATGACTGAAGTTGTGCCCCAATGCACTAATAATTCAATAGATTCTCCGCCCACACAGTAGTTTACTGTGATGTTTCCTACTTTATCACTTTGGCATGCTGGTTATCCTTGAAGAGCACAGTACAATACTGTGATGTGCAAGTTAGGTGAGAAATGGCAAGTGATACAATGATTTCAAACTAATTTGCTGTGTGCCGTGTGACCATCACAGTAGCATAGTGTAAATTACTCTGAAATCCTTGTAAGTTTTTACTGTGCAGATGAAAGAACCGGATGTGGAATGTCACTCTCAATCAGTGTTAGGCAGTTAACTCTTTGAAACAACACAGTGCGCAGAGCTTTTTAAGCACTCCCAGTGTTAAAGTAACACCACAATCAACACCCAGTGACTCCCATTCACACCAGAATAATTAACACCAGTAAAGTCAACTCAAAATAACACTTCCAGTTTTGCTGTGTAGGTTCCCCACCCCTGGCCCTCGAGACATAGGTTCCCCACCCCTGGCCCTCGATACATAGGTCCCCCCCCCCTGGCCCTCGAGACATAGGTTCCCCACCCCTGGCCCTCGAGACATAGGTTCCCCACCCCTGAAAAGCAAAATCAGCTCCTCCCCCCAAACTACATGTAATTTGATTAGTCTCCTCCCCCCAAACTACATGTAATTTGATTAGTCTCCTCCCCCTAAACTACATGTAATGGATCCATCTCTGCATTGGTGACAGTCAACACTCGGATCATAAGTGGCAGCAGTGTTACACAAGATCACCAGGAAGGAGAAAAGAGGAGAGGAGAGGAGAGGAGAGGAG
>NW_026945621.1:1032500-1040000 GCF_034702125.1 Engraulis encrasicolus | reverse complement strand
GTAAATATATCACAAAACAAAAACAGACCCAATGCTCATCATCTAATCTGTTGAGAGTGACAACATCATTTGATGTTTTGATAAATAAACATAATTTAGATAAATACTCCTTCAACTGCCTTCCCCATGAAAAGGTAATACTAATGTAATTTACATCATCTCTAATAAAAAAGTACTAAAGCAATAAGACTGTTAGACATAATGTGATGCTGTAATTGTACACTGGCACTGCAATGCAATTGGGGGTCACACATGGGAGAACCTTTACTCAGGTGACAGGTGTTGCCTGGCGGAGGGGAACACAAACAGTTTTGAACGCTGCGCTCGGTGTGTGCATGATAAACTTCTGTCGTGTTTCTTTCCCTTTAATGGACTATTGCATACAATGCTGACTTGGCGTACTGCTACTGTATGCACTTCAACATTGTGGTGAGCCACAATTAATAACGTTCAGAAAGAACACGTCCAGTTTGCCTATTCATGTATACAAGTGACTCCACCGGCTGAGCAAACTCGTCAGATTGGTGTCAGTCAAGCAACGCCTACGGGGCTTCAAGTGTTAGGCTTAGTTTCTACTGTATAGGATATTGCCTAAAGTTTGGCAAAAGACAAAAAACGCAGGTCTTGAAGAAAGGACGAAGGAAGCAGCACTGTTGCCTCCACATCAGCTCTACATCACCACTGGGAAGACCTTTAAGACAATAAAGCAAAACAAAAAAAACAGGAGTCAGAACACATTTTCACTTTTTTAAATTGAAGCCATCATAACCCCAAAAGTGCTGGCAAGCGTTAATATTGACCTTGTATTCATAAACCCGTTTTTTCTGAATGAAAACATTGTTAATATATGCTTGTGATATTTCATAACGAGCCCATTCTGAATTAGGAATAGTTTAACATTTTCTGGTCAAAAGGTTGAATTGCACTAGATATGCATACATAAAGGGAAGTGTATGGGGGGGGAGGTAAGGGTCAGAATTGTGTCCCCATTACATTGTGTGTGTGGAGTGGGGGGTCGTTTCAAATGTCAACACTCCTGCATACATACTCTGCAGTCTGAACTCTAACACTTTGCTGCACTATGTGTACTGGCCTCACTGAATATTTATAATAAACTGAACTCTAGTTCCAAACAAGAGAATAGAAACTATAAGCCATGCATTCACTTTTTCATGATGAAAGTGTCCAGTAGATGGCGTTAATGCACAGTAAAGAACCAAGGAAACTACACTGAGACAAAATTAATGGACTGTTCCTTACGATTTTTATTATACTGTATTAAAATATGAATGAAGAAATGAGAAGTTTACCCAAATCGGACAAATATAGTATATGGTGCATACATTAACGACATAAAAACTTGTTTTTGTTTTCTTCTTCTTCTTCCAAACAAAACGTTTTAATGGAACATTAGTTGTAGACTATACCACACTTAAAAAAGAAAAGAGGTCAGTCTGCAGCCCTGCTTGTCTGAATATGCCTGTAAGACAATCCATACAACCTCCATAAATACTATACATATAATAACTCATTAGACATCCATATTTGGCAATATGGACAACATGGAATCAACTCTCCAAATAATGAATTAACATAGCATTTTTTTTCATTAAGTGTGGCACACTTTGAGACTAAATATGAGTGTGGGGTAGTAATCTATGCTACTGTGCACAACGTACATCACATTACATTACACACTTAGCTGACTCTTTTATTCAAAGAGACGTACACTAGATATTTATACAGGGCATTGGTTACAGCCAGAGCCATAAAGAGGGAGAGTCGGGCAATCTCCACTGTGTCCTAGGGCCGACTTCCGCATTATCAAAATTAGCTGTTTTAGCGTCTCGGAACTGCTTAGCGTTGCGAATGTTAGCCCAGGTGAAAAAGTGGTTCAATTTAGTACAATAAAAGCATGACTGAAGTGTACTTAGCATGTTAAAAGTGCACTCGTGCTTTTTGTGCTAAGAAAAAGTATGTTTACAATATGCTTATTTAAAGTGTACTTAAAATTAGATGTAATTAAGTTGCTCTCAAAGAAAGTACACTTAGCGAACCATACTTCAAGTGGACTTCGAAGATGTTTGGCTAAAGTGTATTTAGAGGAATATACTAATAGTGTTCTAATAGTGAATTTACTAAAAGTGTATTTTGTAATAACATATTGCACTAAAGTGCACTATGATTATACTTCACCCAAATGTCTTTGAAGTGTGATTTTCTATAGTGCGCTTTAAAGTAAATCGTTTTAACATATTGCAAGTACACTTTTTCTAAGTGCACCATGATTGTACTTCACCCAAAAATCTTCAAAGTGTGCTTATGTCACAGGTGGGGCGCGCGTTTGCTGGCCGCGCCCACTTTGATACTACTACCCTGGGAGTTCACTGCACAACACCAAAAACCAAGACACAAGTTCCAGTTTTCGTTCTATTTATTTACCACCACTGGATTAAAAGTCAAAAGGGGTAGGCCTAGTTGTCTCTGTCCATTACCCACGGGGGAACCCACCCACGCCCAAGTCTGAAGTCTCCAATGGAATGCTTGGACAGTCCAGCCACCAAGTCCATCCGTGCGGGGGTTGCGAGGTGAATTACACTGCAACGGGGGCATGGCACACACGTTCAATCGGGAGCAGCTGGCGGTGATGAGAAGCGATGGGAGTTCTTCTGCGTAGGCCCGGAATAGCTGGTTGGTCTTCAGCAGTCTTGGGTGCGAGCGAGAGGAAAAGAGAGAGAGAGAGCGAGAGAGAGAGAGAGAGAGAGAGAGAGCGGCGCACTCACGGCGCGCAGTAACCAGGCGAATACGAGTCACTCATCTTCACGGTGGGGTGCATGTCCATCTCACCCCTTTCCATCGAGGCAGGTTCACCTGGCCGTCACTCTGATTGCGGACTCCTTCTGGGCACTATGCCAGTCGCGCTCTCCTCCGAGCTGCCAGTTTGCCTTCTGATCCATAGGATCGCGTCCACTTCTCATCCAACTTCTCGTCCCTTTCGCCTGGCTCTGTCCGGTTACCGGTGTCCGACGTCTCCCATCTTGCCGCTCCACTCTCGCCTCTCTCTCCCCTCAGGATGGCATTCTCGCAGTCATCTCTCCTTGCGGCTTCCTCCTCACAGTCTAGTTTCTTGCTGTTTAAAACTCTGCTCACCAACCCACGTGCACCAATCACCTCCATCCTCCTCACCTGCGCTCCATTATCCTAATCATGCTCCAGGTGCATTACATTGGGAATGAATGACATCTAGTTTCGGTTCACTTAGGCCTCAATTGTCACCCTGTGACACTTACACAAAGTGCATTTACCCACAATGCACCATCATGCATGTCCTTTCATGCAATGCAGTTCTTGGAGGTACATTTCTCAAACAGAAAGCCATTCATCCTGAAGGAATATTTTTGGTTTGCATGAAAATATTACTCATTGTTATATTCTGTGTTTATTGTAGGGTTTTTAAAATGTTTTAAGTGGAACACAAAAAATGACCATGTTCCCACCATCATTACGATGGTCACGTAATTGTTCTGGTATATATGGGCTCACACTTCCCTCAGTAACTTAGTTGAAGGTAAGTTGGAACTAATTGTTCAAACAAACAGTATGGTGTCATCATTAATCATCAATCCATGTGATCAATTGCAGGAAAGAGGTTGCAAGATTGAAAGAAAGTGAAATGTGTAATTGAAATCTCTGTAACAGTGCAATGATTGTAAATGTTGGTCATGCTAAGCATGCATACTGTAACACTGCTGTGACTGTGGTTGTGTGTAATGTACAAGCTCTGAGAACCAGCATGGATTGTAATATTACATTTATATTATTTCATGTACTTGGGAGTGTACTGTAAATACACTTCAAGCATACCTGTTATATATTTACAATACTTCATATGATATACTTTTTACAGACTTAAAATGTTCCAATGTAGTCCAAAGAAGCATGAAGTTAATATACTTTTATTGAACTTCTAGTAACAATAAAATGTTATAGAAGTGTACTCAAGCACACTCTTAATGCCATACGAATGCATGAAAAGCGTGTTTGGAGCATACTTTCAAAAGTATGCTTGTAGTGCACTTAAAGTTGTCCAAAAGCGGTGCCAATTTAGCATCCTCAGTGTGCTGCAAGTGTGCTGACGTACTGCTTTAGTAGTGCTTCAGCGCACAAATAGTGCAATGAAGCGCACTTTAAATCGCCGAAAATAGTACACTTTGTACTAAGTACGGTCAAAAAAAGTACACTTTAAGTATATGGGTTTTTCACCTGGGAGTGCCTAGAAGTGGGCGTAGCACACAGCAAGCAATGCGATGCAATGCAGGGAATATGACAAGTCTCGCTATTCGTAGTAATAACTTCAGATAAACATCACAGATGAAAGCGAAAGTGAAAGCCCATTGGGAAACTCCAACTCCCATTGTCATTGCGACACAGATGGTAAAACTGTTGTGATTATCATTACCGAGAGAGATGATATTTCACATATTTGTGGTGATTAACCCGCATTGTAATTTGTTAGTCCTTATTTTTGGCTTTTTATGTGGTTGTTCTTTGTCCAGTCTATGGAAAGACAGCCGCTTTAGGCACGACCTCAATCTCGTTGAAATGCGGGGATGCAATTTAATTGCTGGTCCTCCATTCGCGTAACTCTCCCTCTGTATGGCTCTGGTTACAGCCACTGAAGCAATGAGGGGTTAGGTGCCTTGCTCAAGTAGCCATGGAGGGAGGACTAGGGAGAGGCAAGGGAGGGATTTGAGCCTGCCTTTCTGTTCTACAAGTACTAGGGAAGATCTGGCCAGCTCTGATATTTGGCTTTTAATCTTCTTTTAGAATGGTTCATTTTTATGTTCTGCTGGTATTTGTATTAGAGTAGCATTAGAGTACAGATGTCACCTGAATCACTACCAGCTCAATCTGTTAAACAGAAAGTGATTGTACAGCATGGTTGTGGAACACCTGGTTGTGAAGCACTGTTGTCAGTAACTGGACATTTAATTATCCTGCTCTTACTATTAAAGGTGTGTAATACTTACATTAATCAGGTATGTAATACTTACATTAATCAGTACAATGAGCCCCTCATATTTCTCTGCAAAGTGGACCATCAGCTGGAGAATCACACACTGCCATGGATGACACGTGTCCTCTTGTCTTCTTTTCCGTTTTAGCATGTTTAGTTCAGTGGGAAGAAAACCATAGCCATCACCAATCACTGCATCACCTGTGATCATAGGCTGGTCTGTGTAGAGAGATAGAGACGGTGGTTGGGTGAATGAAAATACAGCATGTCTGAGATTTACTCCACTTACAATACTCACTGTACAATTAATGCAACAATACATGAAAGAAAGGTTTATATTAATTGCAAAATGAAGGGCAAACAGCCAGCTATGGTCATAAAAAAATCACCATCTATTGAATATAATTGCATTCATTCTGCAGTCGAACGAATGATAATGTGTTGAGGGCAATTTAACTTCAAATTACCCTAGCCTAACACACGCTCTTATATCTTTCATATCACAATCAGGTTACTTACGAAAACACTCACATACAAACAGTAATGATGTGTTCAGACTTGACTTTGCTATGTTGACAAGCCACATCATCACACTAGACTGAATCTACAGTAATAGGTGGGAACTTCCTTAGTTATAGGCTATTATCATCCAGACCTGTCCTGCGTGCACACATCTAGGCTGCTTGTATTGGCTCCTGTGATGTTCAAATGCATATCATATCAAACTAAAATACTTTTAAATACTCCACGATCCTGAACAACACTTTGACGGGCTACTACAGCTAGCATGCCATGATCATCATGCCGCATGCAGTGAAAGCTGGAAGTGGAACAAGCTTAGCCCACTCCACCAACATCCAGAAACCAACCATTCGCCTTCACCCAAAGCGTCCATGGGATGCCAAGATAACCACAGATGAAACAGTTAGGACTTTGGGCGGGGGAAGTAGGGTAAATTACATGAGCCCAACTTACAATATCATCCGATCAGGTTTTGATCCATCTCTGATCAAAACCTGTCACGGGCCAACACCCACGCTATCAAACAGCACAGCAGCTAGCAGTGGGCAGTATCAGGTACAGTAGAACTAGCTAGATAAGGGAGCGGCTAAAACGGTTCAGTTTCAGCCTCCAGAAAGTCACAACAACAAATTCCACATCCCTTGCCTTCTTTCAACAGCCGAGAATAAAATGCATCTTACCTGACACTTCGGCGCACTATTTATTTATGTATAGATAACTTGGGGCTGGTGGTAGCAAACTAGAACGAGTGCTAGCTTGCTAGTAAGCAGTAAGTTAGCCACAAAATAAACTGCTCGTATACCTACAAACAAGTTGAACAACCCGCAAAAGCATACAGTGTTACAAAGTTACAAACACCATATTTGTAGAAATAGAAGATGAATAGACAGCTAACTTTGAGCTACTGGTAGCAAAACATAACTGAGGGCGATAAACCGGAATTACATAGGCAAAATGTAATCTAGGCATGTGATTCACAATCTACGAAATATCTAACGGATAATACGGAAATACACTGAAATATACATGAATACCAACGTAAAATTATCTAAACTGTAATATTTGGTAACTTACTTTGGTCATTTATGCACACAAACACAGGATTAGTTAACCCTTTTAATGCCAATGTTATTTTGGTGAAAATGCTCGATTTGGGCATCACATATTCAACAGGCTGTGGCTGGACAGGGGTAACAGATAGAGCCTAACTGTAAATTACAAAAATGTTGAGGAAGACCCAAAGTTTATTTTGGGAGTAAATATGCATAACTAATTAGCATATTATGACGTCACATGGGCGGCCATTTTGAATTTTTAATTTGTAATGGAAAATATTGATAATTTTCAATAGACTTTCAATAGATTATTGAATTTATTTAGAAATATGTGGCATCCCATTACTGTCATGTTGTGCACATACATTATGGTCAAGTAAAAAGTAGTTTTAAGCCTAACATATAGTAAATATTGTAACTAATATTGTAATAATAATAACTAGCAAGAAACGGAATAACTGGGAGGTTGTTGCCTGGAGTGCCAAAAGTGTTTGCATCTACCTGTGACTTTTTAGTCTGTGAAAACCTTTCTCAGACAGGGTAAGCACACATATTCAGTACACATATATGCCTATATAGCCTATTTTACTACACCTGTGACCTATATAGGCTACTGTAGGCCATTTGGATAAGGCGCAGGGGCAATGACCCCTGTATGCATAGGATCATCCTGGATGATCATCAGCATAGCTCAGTGAATGAATGTTACAGATTGTCACTTTTCACAGAACTAATGGGCACAGTGTCAAGATAATGGGCATAAAAAAGGCCTAATTTGTATCGTGATGTGTACCCTTGTGAAATCAGTTTCAGGAAAAGGGGTGGAGAGGCGGAGCAAATCAGCATCACCTCTCCTGTTATCTCAGCTCTATTGACTTATAAACTGCTTCTATTCATTTTGGTATC
>NW_026945621.1:1025000-1027500 GCF_034702125.1 Engraulis encrasicolus | reverse complement strand
ACACACACATGATAATGACCATGTCTAAGTCTATTCCTCAGTAATGTCAGCAGCTGATTGCTGTATGCAAGTGTATATGTTTACTGCAATGTCCAATAATGTGCAATAATGTGTAGTAGGTCTTAATGTACGTTTTATATTTGAGTGTTTATGTAAGTTGTCAGACACCTTAATTTCCCCCGAGATTAAAAAACTCTGCTCTCTAACTGCCATTTTGTTGACATATTAATGAAATGCCGTCCTTTGGCGGATCAATGCATGACAGCCATCCGGTCTTTATCTTTATCCGGTTGTCCAAACGGATCAACCGGGTTTTAATCAGCGCTAGTGATGAGCTAAATAAAAAATGTCAATGTAAATGCAATGCAAATACATTGAATTCATGGCAAAACTTCTTCAGCTACTCGGGTAACTTATCCATCGGTGGTTCATTATGTTGATAGGCTACATCAGTGCTAACCCTGTCTTGCTAGTACTAGTTCATTATACAAGTCTATCTCACTAGTATATTAATACTGTACCTCATTGCTAACCATTACACTAGCCTGTCATGCTAATGCTAATATATCTTGCTATCGCTAGTTAATTATGCTAACAAGCTATGTCACTGCTAGCCCTATCTTGCTGGTACTTGTTTTTTGTACAAGTCCACTAATACATTGCTAACCCATTAGGCCTACACTATCATGCTAACGCTAGTTGATTATGCTAATCTGTCTTGCTAGCGGATTCATTAGCAGGGAAATGGATGCAGCGCTGCGGACAGCCTCAGACACACACACACACACACACACACACACACACACACACACACACACACACACACACACACACACACACACACACACACAGCCTCGGGGTGTTTATCAATATAATTACATTACGCTGACATATTTATGTGTGTGATTATATTAGGTGGCATAATGATGTGTGTGTGCCTGTGTGTGTGTGCATGTGTGTTTGTGTACCTCTGTGTGTGTGTGTGTGTGTGTGTGTGTGTGTGTGTGTGTGTGCGTGCGTGTGTGTGTGTGTGTGTGTGTGAGTGTGTGTAGGTGTGTGTGTGTGCGTGTGTGCGTGCGCGCGTGTGTGTGTGTGTTGGCGTCCTCTCCATCTCTGTAATTTACTGCTGCTAGTCGCAGCCTCGGGCCCCATAATCACCGGGGACGACAGTGACGGAGAGTGTGTGTGTGTGTGTGTGTGTGTGTGTGTGTGTGTGTGTGTGTGTGTTTGCATGTGCGAAAGAGTTTGTTGGATAGTGAGAATGTGTATTACAGAGAGAATGTGTTTTTGAGTGTGTGTGTGTGTGTGTGTGTGTGTGTATATATATGTTCGTGGGTGCCTGCATGAGTGTGTGTGTGTATATGTTTGTGGGTGCCTGCATGAGTGTGTGGGTGTGTGTGTGTGTGTGTGTGTGCATGCACATGCAGGTGAGTGTGTTGGATAGTGAGTGTTTATTTGTTAGAGAGAGAGAGTGTGTGTCTGTGTGTGTGTGTGTGTGTGTGTGTGTTAGTGTGAAGGGTGTGTGTTAGAGAGGGTTTTGTGTGTGTGTGTGTGTGTGTGGGGGGGGGTATCAGGGACTCTCTGGCTGGACTTTAATCTATCACAATTACATCAAACACACTCACACACACACACTCACACACACAGGCCCATTGCGTATATTTCAGCAAAGTAGGCATTTGCCTAGGGCCCCCGAGTAGGAGGGGCCCCCACTGACGAGATTTTTTGTATTCAACAGCAATGACGATTTTAAATTGCTTTATAATAAGCCACTGTCATCTGTATGAAGGGCTCTGCTGCGAGGGCAGCAACAGCGCCTCCCTAATACCCCCTGCTCGAGGGGGCCCCCTTCCAATTGGTTTGCATCAGCGACAGCATCAAGTCATGAACCCAAAAGCGCAAGTACCCTCAGCTGGAGGGGGCCCCCTTCCAATTGGTTGGCAGCTACAGCGTAGAATCAAACGCAGATACAAACTGAAAGGGAAGCGAAATTATCTCTCTCTGAGAATGTTGCGCAGAAGCCGGTTTACATTACATTTTTTTGGCTAAAGCCAGTTGCTTTTATAATGAAAGTTATCTCAAAGACATCATTACTCTCTGTACCAGGGCTTGACATTAACTTTTTCACCCACTGGCCAATGTGGCTAGTGGTTTTCCTGAGTCACTAGCCATTCAGGTATTTCACTAGCCATACATTTGTTATTGTTTTTTTTTCCTTTATCATGATAGTCTAACTTCAAAAGAGGAGTTGCTACAGCAAGATGAGTGAGCTTTCAACATGGATGTAATCAAGCAAATAGAAACTGATTTACTGAGCTTTTTCTTAAACTTAAATACAAACAACTGACACACAAGTGGCAAACACCAGAATATAGGCAATTATGATGCGTACGTCATACCAAGGAATAAGCTGCCAGCCAAATTGACTGACTCTGAAATTATTACTAGCCACAGACGAGTTTTACCAGCATTTGGCTGGTTGGCAGGTGCCAGTGTCAAG
>NW_026945621.1:1012500-1017500 GCF_034702125.1 Engraulis encrasicolus | reverse complement strand
TGAGCACCTCCCCTCCCCTCCCCTCCCCTCCACAGCCATGTGCACCTCCCCTCCTCTCCCCTCCCCTCCCCTCCCCTCCACAGCCATGAGCACCTCCTCTCCACAGCCATGAGCACCTCCCCCTCCCCTCCCCTCCCCTCCCCTCCCCTCCACAGCCATGTGCACCTCCCCTCCCCTCCCCTCCCCTCCACAGCCATGTGCACCTCCCCTCCCCTCCCCTCCCCTCCCCTCCCCTCCCCTCCACAGCCATGAGCACCTCCTCTCCCCTCCACAGCCATGAGCACCTCCTCTCCCCTCCCCTCCCCTCCCCTCCCCTCCACAGCCATGTGCACCTCCCCTCCCCTCCTCTCCCCTCCCCTCCACAGCCATGAGCACCTCCCTCCCCTCCACAGCCATGAGCACCTCCCCTCCCCTCCACAGCCATGAGCACCTCCCTCCCCTCCCCTCCCCTCCCCTCCCCTCCACAGCCATGACCACCTCCCCTCCTCTCCCCTCCCCTCCCCTCCACAGCCATGTGCACCCTTCTATGAACACACTTCTATGCAGTTCCGTTCTCATATTACGCTAGTTTTGGAAGAAGAGAAAAAAAAAGAAATCACAATCTGTGAAAGAAAGCCTTTAATCACAAGTCATCTACGTCTAACCGCCGTCTGTGATCTCTCTTGCTTCTTGGCACACACTAAATAAAAAGAACGTTCACAGTCAACGTCATTCCAGGCACCAGGAGCTGTGGTTAAGAAAAAAAGGCTTTTTAAATACAAATGATCCTGAAATATAATGGAGAAATGATCCTGTCTAGTGTCCTGAAATCTGAATCATAAATATAACGGAGAAATGAAATCTGATCTTATCTAGTGTCCTGAAATCTGATCCTATCTAGTGTCCTGAAATCTGAATCATAAATATAATGGAGAAATGATCTTATCTACTGTAGTGTCCTGAAATCGGAATCATACATATAATGGAGAAATGATCTTATCTAGTGTCCTGAAATCTGAATCATAAATATAACAGAGAAATGATCTTATCTAGTGTCCTGAAATCTGAATCATAAATATAACGGAGAAATGATCCTATCTAGTGTCCTGATATCTGAATCCTTAATATAATGGAGAAATGATCTTTAAACAGTTTTGAAACATTTCACTGCGGAGACTCCATTGACAGAGTCCACATGTTTCACTCATTTTGGGTGGACTTCTTTGAAGGCCTCAGTGTTTTCCTGTCCATTCAAATGAATGCAGGAAAAAATATGAGGCCTTCAAAGAAAATAACACGGTCCGTACAGTCAAACATGGCAGAGGTTCCTTGATGTTTTGAGGTTGCTTTGCTGCCTCTGGCACTGGACTGCTTGACCGTGTGCATGAATTATGAAGTCTAAAGACCATCAACAAATTTTGCAGCATAATGTAGGAGTCCACCCCCTAATCCCATAGAAAACCTGTGGAGAGATCTCACAATGATAGTTTGGAGAAAGCACCCTTCAAATCACCTCAAGGATGGTCTGTAGGAAGCTCATTGATAGTTACCGCAAGTGGCTGTTCGCAGATATTTTGTCTAAAGGTTGTGCTACCAAGTATTAGGCTGAAGGTGTCAATACTTTTGTCCGGCCCATTTTTGGAGTTTTGTGTAAAATGATCATTCATTTGACTTTTTTTCATTCTCTTTTGTGTTTTTTTCATTGCAAGAAAAACAAATGAAGATATTAATAACAAAGTATTTGTGATTGCAATCATTTTCTGGAAGAAATTGAGTGTTTTCTAACAGAATTGAAGGGGTGCCAATACTTTTGGCCGGGACTGTATGTTCACACAGACAATATCTCGAATTATATAGGCTATATTATAGAATCATCTAGAAAACTCCAAGAGAAAAACATCCAGAATGGCAGAGATGATGGAGATTGTCACATGCTGCTGGTTACGTCCCTGACAGGAGAGAGGATCCCCTGAAGCATTTGTTGAGGATGCAGCTCTCTCTCTCTCTCTCTCTCTCTCTCTCTCTCTCTCTCTCTCTGTTGAGGATGCAGCTAAGAGCTTCCGCTTTTATCGGGCCTTTGAGGAAGGTCAGCAGACCAAAGGCTTAGTGGATTAACAACACAATGGGAATTTAAGTCCAATTGTCACAGTTTTTGTTTTGGTCTGGCACCTTTTAATGGAGAGTGCGGTGTGATCCGGTTAAATAGGGACTTTGATCAAACAAATGAGGCTGATAAATGTGCTTATCTTATCGCAAGATTGTTGACTGGAAGAAAAAATGTCACATGCTCATACAATACTTGCACAAGACGTGTACAAGACAGTAGACGTTTGTTCAGGAAAAACAGTGTTTTAAAATCAATCAATAAATCAATAAATCATACTGATTGGTCATTAGAATTTTGTTGATTTGGTGAGCCTCGCAGAGTTAGCTCTGGAACTCTCTTAAAAACGTTTGTCTTCATAAAGATAGGCTCTGGGCAACACACCCAATGTATACTTAAGGGGCAGATGCCATTGTGTTCAAATTCAGGTTCAAATGTATTTTAGTCTCAGCAGCCACCTGCAGCCCTGGCCCTATTCCCACATCTTTACTGAAAAACACATTGGGCTGCTCAGCAGCACCCCTACTGGAAATAGTTACCACTTCCATCCTCACAGGCAGATGTAGCCAAGTAGACTAGTTTATTAATAATAATAATAATAATATAATAATACGTTCGTTTTATAAGCGCCTTTCAAAGCACCCAAGGTCACTTCACAGAGTGTGTTTGTGGATGTGTGAGTGAGTGTGCGCGTCAGTGTGTGAGCGTATCTGTGTGAATGCATGGAAGTGAAAGTGATTGTGGAACTAGCAGCCATAAGCCTCCAGAAAGAGATGCGTCATAAGGTATTGCTTAAACATGGCCAGTGAAGGGGCATTCTGGATGTGGTCGGGCAGATTGTTCCAAAGAATGGGAGCAGCAACATGGAAGGCTCTGTCACTGGTGGCCTTGAGCCTGGTATGGGGGACGATCAGCTGGCCCTTGGAAGAGGACCGCAGGGATCTTGAGGGGTCATAGGGGTGAAGGAGGTCTGTGAGGTAGTGGGGTGCCAGACCATGGAGGGACTTGAAGGTTAGGAGGAGGACTTT
Organism: Engraulis encrasicolus; assembly: GCF_034702125.1. NCBI lineage: Eukaryota > Metazoa > Chordata > Actinopteri > Clupeiformes > Engraulidae > Engraulis > Engraulis encrasicolus. The sequence goes on along the minus strand of NW_026945621.1, from coordinate 1,014,389 downwards.
GTAAGTAATGCATGACTTGATGGGGTGCCAGTGAAGCTGTTTGAGTATGGGGGTGATGTGCTGCCAGGGTCTGGTGCCTGTTATGATCCTGGCAGCAGAGTTCCGGACATATTGCAGTCTGTCTAGGGCCTTGTTGGGTAGACCAAGCAGGATGGCATTGCAATAGTCCAGACGGGAGGAGATGAAGGAGTGAGTGAGCGTCTCCGTAACTGTCTTAGAGAATGAAGGCCTGAGACTGGAGATGTTTCGGAGATGATCGAATGCCGATTTGGTGACTTTTGATGTGGGAGTGAAGTGAAAGTGATGAATCCAAGATGACACCCAGGTTACGTACTTCGGGGGATGGGGTGATGGTGCATCCATCGATGTCCAGGTGGAGATCTCCAACCTTCCTTTGCAGCATTGCTGGTGCCACCACCATGAGCTCAGTTTTATTGCTGTTCAGTTTGAGGAGATTGTGTGTCATCCAGGTTGATGTCCTGCAGGCAGTAGACGAGAGGGGTGGGGGAGGACAGAGGGGTGGTTGGGGACAGAGGAGAGAGTTTGGTGCTGATGTATAACTGTGTGTCGTCGGCGTAGCAGTGGAAACTGAGACCATGGGAGGTATGATACGACCAAGGGGGAGCATGTAGATGTTGAAGAGAAGGGGGCCAAGCACCGAACCTTGCGGAACGCCGTGGCTGATGGTAACTGTGGTGGAGCGGGAGTCTTTGAGAGTGACATATTGTTGGCGGTTGGATAGATATGAATGAAACCAGTTAAGTGCTGTGCCAGTTAATCCAGTGAACTCTGAGAGCCGTTTAAGCAGGATGGAATGAGAGACTGTGTCAAATGCTAAGATTACCAGGCAGATGTAGCCAAGTAGACTAGTTTACTGGTTCTGGTTACCAGGCAGATGTATCCAAGTAGACTAGATTACTGGTTACCAGGCAGATGTATCCAAGTAGACTAGTTTACTGGTTCTGGTTACCAGGCAGATGTATCCAAGTAGACTAGATTACTGGTACTGTTTACCAGGCAGATGTAGCCAAGTAAACTAGTTTACTGGTTACCAGGCAGATGTAGCCAAGTAGACTAGATTACTGGTTACCAGGCAGATGTATCCAAGTAGACTAGATTACTGGTTACCAGGCAGATGTATCCAAGTAGACTAGTTTATTCTTCTGGTTACCAGGCAGATGTATCCAAGTAGACTAGATTACTGGTTACCAGGCAGATGTATCCAAGTAGACTAGATTACTGGTAATAAGTAAGGGTTAACGTTCGGCGAGAAGGTCGCTACCGTGGAATAGCAGCACGACAGAGAGAATCTTTAGACCCCGACGCGGAGCGGAGGGGTCTTGTTCTCTCTGAAGTGCTGCTATTCCACAAAGCGACCGACTCGCCGAAAGTTAACCCGCTTATTATATGGATATACAGTACTTAAATGATTCACACATGGCGGGGACATTTCTTTAGGCCTATTTAATGTGAAGTCTATTATAGTTTTTAATGTCAAAAGATTGTTGCTGCGCAAAACAAAACAGTGCCGTTGTGGAACACCGCTAGGCAACAGCTAGGTAGCCAGGACAACAGGTGTTGTCTATCACAGCAGCTGATTAGAGTCTTGTTGAAAAGTCGCTTTAGCAGTGAAAAGTCTTGTTGCCATTGACAGCCGTCTGTTATAGACCAACCCGTCCGTTATCGAAAAATAACAGACGTGCGAACGTTGGGAAGCCCCGTTGAAATGAATGGAGCATTCGACCGATGACGTCACACCATATAATAAGTAAGGGTTAACGTTCGGCGAGAAGGTCGCTACCGTGGAATAGCAGCACGACAGAGAGAATCTTTAGACCCCGACGCGGAGCGGAGGGGTCTTGTTCTCTCTGAAGTGCTGCTATTCCACA
>NW_026945621.1:1007500-1010000 GCF_034702125.1 Engraulis encrasicolus | reverse complement strand
GTTTAGCTGCCATATCTCCTTCCATCCACTTGAATGAATTACCTGCTTGTTGTAAGCTTAAAAAAAACATTGTTTCCAGACCAGAATGACATATAGGCCTACATTAATCATGTAAGAGAACCATGCACAGCATGTTTTCATGCTGAGTGATGTAGTATTGCAGACAAGTGAGGCTATTTACTATATTTTGTATATTATGAAATTCTAAAGCGTGACAGCTTTTCTCCCTTTCTCTCACCCTGTCCCTCCGGTTCAAACACATAGATAGCCCCCTTCTCATTCTCCTACTCACAAATGCACCACTATTTCCAGTACAGAAATGAAATTGGTTTGGAATCATAGACAGCACAAATGTGTAGCTTATTAAAATTGTTATGCTGCCATGCTTTGTGATGCTGTAGGTAGTGTAGATAGGCTATCAATGCAGACCTCCTTGGTAGGCCTATTGTCTACACATGCATTTGACATGCAAATGTACTGTACCACTCTCCTGGCATTTCAATTCCATTTTACAATTCAAACACATTGATAACCTCCCTCTCATCTGGGGTTGGGGGCACCACCACCATTACATCCAAGACACCACACAGTGAAGGTACTTTCATGCGACTCAATCTGATGTGTTGGTCGGCTGTCCAAAAGAACCAGAAATCCATTTGATGCAAAACAGTTATTTTTCTTTATGCTATTTAGTTAAGATTACTACCGGTATAACTCTTGTGTTCTGTAAGGTATAAAAAAAAAAAAAAAAAAGGGGGGGGGGGGGGGGGGGGGTGCCAGAACTCAAACTCGCCTAGGGCGCCAAATAAGCCAGAACCGGCCCTGATCAAAGTCGCTATTTAACCCTATCGCGCCGGTTGCATCATATTTGTTTCATCAAATTCAAAGCCCTTCTCCCCGCTGACACAAAAAAAATCGATCTCAAAAACATCTTGCGTGTCATTTCAAAACGTCCTGCAGTACACGGAAACCGCCACAAGAGAGCAGCGGTCAACAAAAAGTTCACCACAGCTCGGCAAAACATAGTACCACAGGGGTAGAAGCGGTTTCCCTGACCGGAGCAGAGATATCGTCAAATTGCAAAGGGTTTGTGTACAAATTTCCGAAATATAATTCTATATACTTTAATTTGAACACTTACTTTGTGCAATTAATCAAGGAAGAGTTTATATTTTTACACCGTGTTGCAGAGAGATCGTGCTAAAACTGATGAAACAAATAAGCACCATCCGGCGGTGGCAGGAAGTCAGCCATCAATGCATTTCGCCATAGGGAAACTTACAAAGCATACCACGACGATCATTTAACGAAACACACAAGTTGTTTTACTTCAAGACAAAGATATTGCCTCAAGAAACAGGTTTTACTTGCAATTTAGAAAATGTAATGCAAAATGTTGAAATTATGATCTCATAAAAAATGCATTGAAGTGAATGGAGAAATGGTCCAATTGTAGTAATGGACCCATATATTCAAATTCCACATCAACAATGAATAATGATCTATATTACACTCATGAATAGGTTGTTAAGCATTCGATCAGCTGTGTTTTTACATAGATTTAAAAAATTACCCAACCAGGCTGTGGGAAATGTAAAATATGGTCCTGCTAAAACAAGGACAGGCTAAAAAAAAATGGCAGGATCTCACTAAATATTTAAAGATAATCCTCAAATTAAATTGTCTTTTTTAAATAAAAAAAAAATGTAAATGCATTAAAAGTCATTTTTCATTGGCCATGAAATTGGCCTGGTCAACTATTTAAAGCCTGATGCATCATATATGATGCATTAATCTCAGTGACCTTAACAAAATTTAGATTTTTTTACATTTCTTATAACGGACCAATATTGAGGCCAAGAAATTAGAATTTTCTGTCATTGCTTTCATGGTTCAGGTCTTATAGGGTTAACCGGATCACACCGCACTCTCAATTAAAAGGTGCCAAAACTAAACAAAAACTGTGAAAATTGGAAGAGAAATGTCTGCTCTTAAATTCTCATTGTGTTCTTAATCTACTACGCTCTAGGTCTGCTGACCTTCCTCAAAGTCCCTATAAAAGTAGAAGCTCTTAGCTGCATCCTCACCAAAGAGGGAGAGAGAGAGAGAGAGAGAGAGAGAGAGAGAGAGAGAGAGAGACAGAGAGATAGCACCATTGTGAGTCAGGGGAATAGAGGAGAGGAGAACAGTGATATGTTTGACAGACAAACAGATCCCTTCTCAGATACAGACACAGTGTCATGTTACCTCTCTCGCTCTGTGTGTGTGTGTGTGTGTGTGTGTGTGTGTGTGTGTGTGTGTGTGTGTGTGTGTGTGTGTGTGTGTGTGTGTGTGTGTGTGTGTGTGTGTGTGTGTGTGTGTGTGTGTGTGTGTGTGTGTGTGTCTCCGATACAGACACAGCGTGACAATTGTTTGTCATATTCCATGGCGAATATTTGCAATTCGTGCCTCTGTGTAAAAATGTGATATTTGTCCAATTTGATCAATCATGTGTGTGTGT
>NW_026945621.1:1000000-1002500 GCF_034702125.1 Engraulis encrasicolus | reverse complement strand
CCTCTTCTTCACTACACATGGCTTCAGAATTGAGATGACTTGCTGTGAGGCCAACATAGGCATGCCAACCAGATGAGCCACAACAGACCCGCAGAGACGTGATCTCAATGGATGCTACTGATGGGTGAAGCATAATATTAGACACCATGGATGATATAGGCCTAAGTAAGTTTCAAAGCGTGTGAAGCACATGAGTGGGCTTACAGTAGGGAAGACCATATCAGGGTATGACCCATCACTAGAGTTGAGGATATTCTCTGACTGTCATGCGTGAGAGCTTAGTTCTGTGAGCAGAGAGCATGGCAAGATTGTTGGCATTGGAGAAATGCAACATCCCGGATAGAATATACGGTTTCACAGCCCTCAGATAAGCAGAGGCCGACATTGAAGCAACTTTGTAGCCCTTTGCCTTGATATAGGCAGCCAATCCAGTGAATGTGCATATTACTGTACAGGTAGCACTGCATAATAGGTAGGCCTATTGTACATGAAGTGACTTATAGCAATTGTTGCTGGAACAATAATTTGGACCAGCACGGAATCCTCTGTACTCGAACTCACAAATGAATGGCTTCAGAGTAGAGTAGAGTATCATTTATTGATTTATAGACTTGAAAGCACCATTAATGTTGATTTTGCTAAACAAAATGTCTTCCATCTTGGATTTTGTAATGGGTTTAGTTTATGTAATGGCTGCCTTCGCATTCATGTAACAAATATTACCAAAACAAGTCAACAATGGCTTTATAGACTTCAAAATATGAAATATGCCAATTTCGCCATAAGTTATGTCAGCTATCTTGGATTTTGCCACAAAAAAATGAATGAAAAACATTGAAAAGAAGTTGTTTTTTATTCAATGTTGTCCTGGAATTATAAAAAAGTTAAATTGAACCTTAAAACGACATTAATGGTGAAATTTCTACACACAATGGCAGCCATCTTGAATTTGCCACTAAATGTTCACGAAAAAAATGGAAACAGGTGGATTTGTATTCGGAGGGGTCCTAGGGGTAAAAAAAACACCAAATGGAAAAATCTATATGAAATGTTCCAAAACTTACATATCAACCTATACTACACACACACACACACACACGCGCGCACGCACGCACGCACGCACGCACAGACAGACACATGCGCACATGCGTGCACACGCACACACACACACACCCACACACACACACACACACACACACACACACACACACACACACACACACACACACACACACAATATCATGAATAATGAATTTAGAAAAAAAATGAATTTCTCACTAATGAATATCACACTAACCAGTCAGACACACAGCAGCACAGAATCAGGAGTGTTTGTTCAGGAGTGTGTTCTGGTCTCTTAAAAAGGCGTGGCCAAACTGTCAATCATCGAACACCAGCGCAGAATCAACCGATCACGTTTCCTAAATTAATTTGCTCCCGCTCTGGCGCTAAGAGAACTCCGGTCAGAGAAACAGCCAGGCAACTTTCAACAGCAGCTTCACGCATATCTTTACAAAACCGGCCGCCCTGAGCAATTTGATATGAGAACTTAATGTTGCCGTGGTCTCTGCACTAAATCAAAATGCTTTTGATATTTTAGATGGCATGAGAAATACTGATGCCTCCTGATTCATGCAAGAGGAAGGATACGCGGCATGACACGATGGCACAGTGATTAAAACTTGTGTGGCTTAGGTTTTTTCTTTTTTCTTTTTTAATTGACCAACCAAATTATTTAAATTCACTAGGGCTGTAACGATACACTCAACCCACGACTCGGTTTGTATCACGATTCATGACCTACGGTTCGATACACCCCATGATTTCACATTTGCCAGAAACTTTATGAATAAAAACTATAATAGTTTATTGGTAGAATAGGTTACAAGAGGCTACTAATACTTGGAAGCACTATCACTTCATATCATGTGGTTGTTTTCTGGGCTGATGGATATCAAAACGTTAGAAGGGCGTATCATGATTCTGCCTCCTTGTATCACGATAGAGTATTGTGACTCTATGTATCAGGATTTCTCGGTTCGATACAATATCGTTACAGCCCTAAAATTCATTATGAAAGACGTGCTGCTTGAGTTTAGACATGACCTCACCTAGGCCAAATTTAATCATGTTCATGCAATCGTGGTCATGACTCCGTATGAAACATAGCCTATTTTGCAACACAACTACACAGACGTTTTTTGTGTTCATATTGTGCTTAGAAAGGAGAGGATCTTTTACGGAACTACACTGAAGTCTGCACTGGAGACAGAGGTGTGTGGTCTGTACATGTAGGCTGCTGCAGAAGCATGACGTGCTTCAGATAGCCTTAAAACAAAGTATTTAAATCCATGATGTCTAGCAGCGCGTGCTTAATGTAATCATATTCACCGACAATCCTGAGCTGTCATCATTTCCGTCTATGGCATGCTGTTCTAGACACATTTGTGTGTTCATATCCTGCCTTCTTTTACGGAACTGCACCGAATTTAGACTAAAA
>NW_026945621.1:975000-980000 GCF_034702125.1 Engraulis encrasicolus | reverse complement strand
TCCTATTTCCTGCATTAATGTTGGTAATGAGTTGCATACATCTGTCATATATAAAATCACATCATCGGCATACAGTGCTATTTTGTGCTCCATGTCCTCCATGACCACTCCTTTTATCTGCATATTTTTTCTTATTTTTTCTGCGAGAGGTTCAATACATAAGGCGAATAACTGTGGCGATAGTGGGTCGCCTTGTTTTGTGCCCCTTTTAATCGTGAAAAGTTCAGAAAGTGTTCCATTTACTCTTACTCTGGCGGTCGAGTTGTTATACATCCCGTTTAGCAAGTTTAAGAACTTATGATGAAAACCGAATTTTTCACATACACCAATTAAGAAAGGCCATAGTAAGCGGTCGAAAGCCTTCTCGGCATCAAGCATTAGTGTCAGCATCTGATTTTTTGTTCTTTGGGTGTAGTCTATAATATTAATTGTCCTTCTGATGTTATCTCCTAGTAGACGATCTTTAACAAATCCTGTTTGATCAAGATTGATCAAGTCAGGAAGTAAGTTTGTAAGTCTGTTTGCCATAATTGTTGTAAATAACTTTTGATCCACATTTAATAATGATATTGGTCTATATGAGGAGCAGTTTGCTGGATCCTTCCCTTCTTTGTGGATTACTGAAATCATGGTTGTACCCCAGGTTTTTGGCCACAGCCCAGTCTCCAGAATGTCATTGAAAACCCTGTTTAAGATTGGTATTAATACATTTTGGAATGCTTTGAAAAATTCATAGGTAAATCCATCAGTACCTGGGCTTTTACCAGTTTTGCTTTTCTTAATCGCCTTTACTATCTCTTCCTCTACTATTGGTTGTACTAAATAGTTGTTTTGTGTCTGGGTCACTAGAGGGAGATCTAAATGTTTTAGGTAGTTCCTGATTTCAAGATCACTCACTTGTTTTTCTGGGGTATATAATTGTTGGTAAAATTCCCTGAAGCAAGCCGCAATTCCTGATTTCCCCCTGTGAAGGGTGCCATTTATACGTCTTTAACCATAGCGATCGTTTGCTTTTTCTTGCTGTTTTTTTAATTTAAATGACAATGTTTTCAATGCTTTAGGGCTGTTATCAAAAAGAAATTGTTTACTTAGTGTTAATTTTTTTTCTATCTCCTTAATATCTATTTCTTCTAATGCTTTTTTAACTGTATTTAGTTGTTTACTTAATTCCTTTGTTCTTAGCCTTTCATATTCTTTTTGCAGGTCTTTGATCTTAGTTTCTAACTCTTTCCTATTTTTGTCATTTTGTTTCTTTTTCCAAGATGAGTATGCTATGATTTCCCCTCTTATTGTTGCTTTAGCTGCTTCCCATATAGTAGTGTTACTCACCTCCCCATTATCGTTAATTTCAAAAAAGGATTTGATATTGTTATTCATTTTTTCTTTGAAAGCCTGATCTTCTAATAATGAGTTGTTCATTCTCCAAGAAGTTTTATTTTTTTCTATATTTAAGTGTAGCTCTATTATTACTGGGGCATGGTCAGTTGTACAGATTGGTAATATTTCACATCTAGACACTTTTGCAATGTCTCCTTTAAACATAAAATAGTAATCTAGTCTTGAAAACACTTTGTGGGCGTCTGAGTAAAAGGTAAAGCCTCTCTCTTGAGGATGCAGGGTTCTCCAGACATCCAGTAATCCTATTTCTATTTCAGCTTTTTTCAATAAGGCTGTGGCTTTTGCTGCCTTGTGTTTGCCTGTACTTTGAGTATCTATTTTATTCATAATTAAATTGAAGTCCCCGCCCATTAACAGCACACCCTTTGCTTCCATCATTACCAATTTAAGTATCTTTTGTAACATTTCGTCTCCTGCACCAGGTGGGTTATAAACATTTACCAAAGTTATACATTGCTGATCTAATTCCCCTATAACTATTACATATCTTCCTTCTTTATCTCTGAAACACTTTTCCAAATTAAATACAAGGTTCTTTTTAATGAGGACTGCTACTCTTCTCTTAGCTGTGGTGTGTGAGGAGTAAAAAACATGGGCTTTAGCTAATTTCTCCATCTTAGCGTGTTCCGTGTTGTTTAAATGGGTTTCTTGGAGATAGGCAATTCCTGCGTTTTCATTTTTTACCTGTTGTAATACACGTTTCCGTTTAATGGGATTATTTAACCCGTTAGTGTTCAAAGAGAGTATTCTAATCATGGTATTGGTTTTTTTTTTTATTTTTTCTTCCATTTTTCCTCCTTTTGGTTGACAAAGGCATAAAAGGGAGTAGTAAAAGACAAGACAAAAGGAGGACAAATAAAAAAAATAAAATAAATAAAAATAAAAAAAAGTGATTTCAACCAAGATGTGTACCCGTTACCCAAAACCCTTTCCCCGAACCCCAGTAGTGGACTTCCAATTAATGTAACCTCCATATGGTTACCGAAGGTGTCCCTCTTTAAAATATAGAGGAAAAGGGTCTTAATGCCCGACCCCTGATAAGTGGAGTTCAAGTCTCCAAACTCAGGGGTGGGACAGGCCCCTGTAAGCCCGGTGAACAGTGTGATATTGAAAGGCTATTTCCCATTTGTCTTTTTAGGTACAATTTCAACCCGTTTTTAAATAGGCTACTCTTATTTATTCTTCCCTCAAATGTGCAAATCTGTAGTTGTTGAAATTGAAATTAACCCCTCCCCCCACCCCTACCCCCGAGAGCAATCCAAAACAAGGGACACAAACATAACATAATTCAAACAAAACAAAAAAGAGAGGGGGCCATAATCAAATGAAATAAAATGAAGAGATTCAGAGCTCCCTTTTCACAGGGCTAGTTTTCTTCTATAGGACATGTTATCAAATCTAGGCTATTATAAAGTCAGGGTGCTAACATGTGATGTTGACAAAGTTTGGTGCTATAGCTCTGGATATATAATGTAAAGAAAAAAAAATAAATAATAATAATAAAGCGGCAAAAAGGCCTAATTGCTATAGCCTAATTACTATTGAGAATCAGACACACGCGCACACACACACACACACACACACACACACACACACACACACACACACACACACACACACACACACACACACACACACACACACAGACACACACCTGACTATTAAGGATCAATGGTTTAAAAAAAGAATGAAAAACAACCCAGAAGGACAAGGAAAGGGAAACAGCTCCTTTGAGCTGGGCCTATAGATGACTTAAATTTCGCTGATCCACTCCAGGTTGTTGATAGTTCATATAGCCTACCAGTTGTGGCATTGTACATATGCATGAAGGGGGAGAAAAAACAAAGAAGAAGAAAAAAAAAAAGAATCTATATAGAGAGGAAAAAGTAGAGGAATAATATGAGGATTGCGCTCCCTCACTCTACATGTCCGTATTTTGTGCACTGCACAGTGTCCTTTCAAGGATCCAAGTAGGGCAAAAAAAAAAAAAAAAAGGTAGAGTCCAAACTCCTCCCTTGCCGTCATGTTGGCCACTTATTAGTCCCCTCTATAGAATTCAAGAGTCAATATGCAATGTGTCTCAGTTTATCTATTGCTTTCAGTTCCAGTCGGGGGGAGACGGGTGAGAAGAGAGAGGGGGGGGGGAAACAAAGTATACAGCCAACGGCCTCGATCTTTGCGCCTCGCGTAATTCCTTCCTTCAGTTCAGGCGATATTAACTTAAACTATAGGTCTCAATATTCATTCAAATTTTAAATGAAGACTCTTGTTACTCACTCAGTATTCCACTGTCCAATGTTCCTTATTCGTTTTGAGACTTTAACACAAGGTCTTGGGAAGCCCTCACCTTTGCGCTCTCTTTGCCCTCTGTGCACGTTCTGTAGTCTATTTGACACGTCCTTTTGCCTGATGTCGGAGTAGGCCTATATTGCTGGTTCAGATGATCAGTCTTCCATATTCGCACCGGGACCCTCTCGAGAACTCGGCTGTCCTTCGCTCTTACTCCTTGATGTCCTTACCCTCTGGAACGGTAAATTTGTATGTAGCTGGGTATCCATTCGCCTCGAGTAGATTCTCTGGTCCGTGCACCGCTTATTATCACTCCCTGTCGCCGTAATTGATCCTCTGCTTCTTCTGGTGTATCGTAGGTAACAGATTCCCCATCTCGAAATACTTTCAGTTTGGCTGGGTTAATCAAGTGCGTCTTGACGTTTTTTCCCTTCAAAAGTTTTCTCAGTGGGCTGTAACGGTTTCTCTCTTTCTGTGTCTTGGTCGTAAAGTCTTGTGAAAAGTAGATTTGGGTTTCTTCTAGCATTATTTCTTTTTTAGACCAGGCCGCTTGTAAAACCTTTTGTCGCATATCCTCATCCTGTAGGCGCACTACTATGGACCGAGGTCCAGGGTTCTCCTGTGTAGGCCTAGTGTTTCTCGGGAAAGACCGGTGCGCCCTTTGAGATATGGAATGCGTCAGGTGTGAGAAGCAATTTTTTTTCGGCGAATAGTTTGTTTAGAAATCCCACCATGTCATCTCCCTCCACTCCTTCCTGAATTTTGTGAATCCTTATGTTATTCTGACGGGATCTCATTTCCAGTTGTTCTACCTGTTCGAGTGTTGCTCTTTGTTGTTGTTCGAGGTGTATTATTATTTCGTGTAAGTCCGTTTCTCTCTCCTCCAGCTGATGTATTCTCTGCTCCGCGTCTTGTATGTTTTCTTTGACTGCTCCGACTTCGGTGCGAATGTTGCTCACGTCGCCTCGTATTTCACTGATTTCTGTAGAGAACTTTTCAAAGTCTTGTCGCAGTTCGCCAATCTGTTTCGAAATCTCTTCTTTGAAGCCCGTCAGCATCTCTTTCAAGTTTCGCTCCAAGCTATTTTCGGACGCCATGCTTTCTTCTGATTTGTTTGTAGGTTTTTGACGCTCTTTTCTTCGGTTTCTTCTGTTTCTTGAATTCTTGAGTTATCGCGCCAGATCTGAGGTCCATTGCGGTTTCATTTCCATTGTAGGGTTTTACTTTACTTTTTCAAATTATAGACATTATTGGGAGTTTGTCTTCAGCTCATTCATACCGACATTGCTGTCCACCGGAAGCGGAAGTCCTGC